>NC_058370.1:60807500-61070000 GCF_018350175.1 Felis catus
AAAAAAGAATTAAAATTCCAGGGATGAAAAATATAATTCTGACATAAAAAATATGGTGGATGGGATTAACACTGCCCAAGGAAAGTGACCTTGAAGATATATCACAAGATGTATCGAAATGAACACAGCATCAGTTAGTTGTGGGACAACATCAAGAACCCAAACATATGTTTAATCGGAGTCCCCCATTTTTTTAGGGTACCAAGGAGGTACAGAAAAAAAGGCAAAACAGATTTTTTTGTAGTGAAGCTGTGAAATGATGGAGAAGCTAAGGGAACAGAAAACCCAGACCTTAGAATTACCCAGGAGTACCTGTCACAAGTGAGAGAGCATATGTACTATATAAAAGGATTAGTTGGGGCAGAATGGAGCACTTACCACTCTTTGGATTTCCATAGAGGAGAGAAAATGTTCACTTTCTTGGATTGGGGGACGAAGTCAACAGTCCTTGATAGGAAAAGAAAGGAAAATCTTCATGCTCTGGTTTGGCCTTAAAATGTCCTTTTCCTTACATTCTTCCCAAAGAATCTTCAGAAACATCTAGGTGGTGTACACAAATGCTTAAGGTTTTCTTATTTTTTCCCTAAGGGAAGTACTTTCCTAACTTCCGTATTAATAAGCCCCTCATTCCTCCCAAGTCTTCAACTCAGACTTTCGAGGTTCATACATTTTCCCCTCTTTTCAATAATGCTAGATAATGAGAACATTTTATTCACCATAATCTTAGTATCTGAAAAGGAAATGAGATTATACATTGTTCTCACTAAAATAACTTTTTAGGATGGTCTTTGAGAGTTCATGCTTTGTTTTTTAAAATTTTTTTATTAAAAAAAATTTTTTTAAGTAAGCTCTATGCCCAATGTGGAGCTTGAACTCATGACTCCTAAAGGAAGAGTCCCATGCTGTACCTACTGAGCTAGCCAGGTGCCCCAGTTCATGCTTCTTTGTAAATTATTTTTATCAGTTAGGTAATATTACACTTTAATACCTCTCGGGACCTCTGACTTTGTCTAAAATAACAAGGATTCTCAACTTAATTTTTTAGTGTCTAGCTATACTTACAAAGTATATGCTAGCTGAAAATAAATGCTACAAAATATGAGAAGATGTAATGGCACAAACAGGTGAAGAAATCAGAACAGAAATGGGGAAAACATGTCACATACTTAAACGTACTTCTACGAAGTAATTTGTTCTAACATAAAATGTGTTTATGGATGCCAATAATATATGGGTGGGGGGAATGAGTACTCACCTGGCAAAAACAGGAATTGTCTCTTCAAATGTGAAATTACTTTTGAAATACACAGGCGAAAACTTGATCATCAGAGAACAGCCCTAAAAACCTAGTTACCTATTTAATCTGTAGGAAAAGGCAGGGAGATACAGCCATTAGAGTTCTGAAGTTTTTTGGGTTAAGACAAGTTATTTAATATTAAGAAATGTTAAAAAGATAGTATTTTTTTTCAAGCTGGGCTCCAAAACTTTGGCAGAGTAATGCAACCCTTATTCTTTTTCACTAAAAAGCCCTTTTTCCACTTTTAGGTAACGTGGTTAATTTTAACATAGTTGGATGGCCAAAAATATTACACCTGGTTAAGTTACAGTGTTCCAAGACTCAAGGCCCCTACTTGGGAGAACACAAATTTAAATGGTTTTACACAGGAAAATAATCGACACAACATTAAATATCAAGTGAGGTAGTATACCCTTTACTTTTTTGGTTAACGATCTGGTGGTTTTTCTGGAAAGGGGTTTTAGAGAACTGACATGTGGGGAAGGAATACCGGTCAGGAATCAGCGCCTGCCACTTCCCAATTCAACCATGACTGAATTGTGCAGGGCTGACCGGGTCGTGGGTCCGCTGGCTCCCCAGGCTGCAGGCTGCCGGTGCTCACCCGAGCAGAACTGCTCTCTCCCGAGAGGCTGCAGCAGCAGAACCCCACCGGAGAGACTCCCCGAAAACCGGCCCCTGGCTGCGGCAGGAGAGCTAACCAACCTCCCAGCCCTCAAAAGCAGCTCTGGGGAGTAACACGTTCCGAGTAACTCACTGAACGTGTGTCCAGAACGGTGTAAGATCCCTAAGAAAAATGGCACAAAGCTGCAGCAGCAAAGCAGCACGTATCCTAGAGCTGAGGGAAGAAGGCTGGAGGATACACAGCCCTGCGCATGCGCGTTCCATCCAGGTGCGACACCGCAGGCAGAGAGTAAGAATTAAGTGGTGGAAAAGGGGGCTGCGGCTGGTTACTAGGAGACGGGACGCTCGGGTGGTACGACTAGGCTCTGCGTGGCCGTACGCCTGCGCGGCGCGGATGGACAAGGAAGAGGCCTCTGCTACGCGGCCTGAAAGGCGGACAGGTGGACGTACGCGTCGCTACGTGCGTGGGTGCGCACGCACGGCTTGTAGTCCCCGCGAAAGGGAGGGTCGAGCCAGGTACGCGTGCGCACGGGAAATAGGGGCACGCGGAAAGGAAGCCGAGCGAAGGCGCCGGGGAGGTGGAGGACGAGCCCCCCTCAGGTACAGAGCGTGAGGGCGGGGCCGACGGCGGCTCCGACCGTCGCTAACCGCCTCCGCCTCCTTCCCTCAGGGTCCCGCCTTCCTCTGCCCCCCACCGGGGCGGGGCCACGTCGATTTAGGTGTGGGAGGGGAGGGGAAAGGGGCGGAGGATGGAGACGGGGAGGGACCTGGATCTCTGGGGCAGGCAAAGGCCCGCCAGTCGTCAGCATGAGCTCCAGCGAGGAAGCTGGGCCGAGAAGCCCAGGGAGGGACTCGGAGCTCCAGGTGGGAGCAGCAGGGATGCGCCGGGTCGGGATAAAGCAGCTCCTGGGCCGAAAGGCCCTGCAACAGGTCGGATGTGACGGGAATTAGGGGCTATGGGTGATCTCCGAGGTGGGTATTCACTGCTTGACCCGCTGTGAGGGACAGTGGAGAGCAGAGTCGCGGTCCAAGGAAGTCCTCCAGGAGCAAACTTTTCCCCTGTTGTCGTTTCTTGGGCTCTTAGCGTTGAGCCGAGTTCCTATGGTGACCGCTTCGCTTCCTGCCACAGCTCTCCACTTGGTAGTTGTGAGGACTGTTCTGTTTAGAAACGCTTGGAGTGGAGCTGAGGAATTTGAAAGTCAGAGATTCGGGAGTTCAACCTGCTCTTCCTGACTCCCGGTGTCTCATTTTTAAGCCTCCTTATAGATTGTGGGAGGTGAAGGGCCGAGATTACGTAGGTATTTGCATGGAAATCTCCAATAATTTCACTGGAAATTCTACGCAGGAAAGTCAGAGTGAATTGGGTTTTGTTTGAAAAAATATTTGAGACAAGCTGAGTAACTGTGGCATCTGTGGATCTGATACCTAAATACGTATAGGAATATGGTTTTTTTTCTTTAAATAAAGTCAAGCATCATGGCTTTAAGAAAGATTTGTATAGTGACAGAGTCCCAGTGTTTTCCTTCTTCCACTCCAGACCCTTATATCGCAAAATATTCGTTGTTTTAAAATTTCTCTTCTGGTTTTGTGCATTTGAAGAACACTTTTTTGTTTGTTTGTTTTGTTTTTTAAACATGGAAGGAGATGAGTAGAAAAATAGTTTATAACTAGAAGAAAATAGGTTAGTTATAAACATAAGTGGAAAGTGTCACATTATTCAAATCTGCTTCCAGGATAAAACTGGTTGTTTGTAGTTTAATTGCTCAATGAACTTAAACCATTCAATTTTAATTAGTGAGAAATAACTAGGAACATATGTTAATGGAATATTTATTGTAAACAATAAACTTTGGCATTATTTAATGGCAGCTTCCAAAATATATCTTATTTTGTTTACTGTCTGAAAAAAAAAATCACTGCTTATTGTCCAGCATATAATCAGATGTAGAGATTCTGTTGGCTCCTTTGCTGTATTCTTTTCAGTTGCTTAGATCAGTTTTAGGGTAATTTGCTTTTAGAGTATTCCATATACAGAGGCAATTAGAGAAGTATTATCCATTCTCTTTTCCATCACATGTCCCCTTTTCTCCCCAGATGTAGCCACTATCCTGACTTGTATGATAATCTCTTTCTTGTGTTTCCTTATAGTTTCTCCATCTTTGTGTATGAACAGACATTCTAGTTTGGCTTGTTTTTGAATTTTATATAAATGGAATTGTAGTAAGTATTCCTTTGTAGTTTGCTTCTTTAGTCAATGTTATGTTTTTTAGATTTATCCATGTTGCTTATAGTTTGTTGTTCAGTGCTCCATTTTAAGACTATACCACAGTTTATTTACTCTGGTATTAGGGTTTTTATAGTTTTTGGTAACTATGAGCAACACTGCTGTGGACTTTTCCTATACATGTCCCTCATGATAATCTTTTAAAGTGAGCTGATTAGTAAGGTAGTTTTGTCTTAATGAATGTGATTAACATCAGTCTGTTATTAATATTTTTTAGTTCAGAAAAGCCTCTTAAAAACAACTCTTTAACTTCTTATGTTTCTTAGAGGTCTTGATAAATGATACTTCTAAGGCCATTGTTTTATGCTCCTTTAAAAAGACAAGTTATGGGGCGCCTGGGTGGCTCAGTCGGTTGAGCGACCGACTTCAGCTCAGGTCACGATCTCGCGGTCCGCGAGTTCGAGCCCCGCGTCGGGCTCTGGGCTGATGGCTCAGAGCCTGGAGCCTGCTTCCGATTCTGTGTCTCCCTCTCTCTCTGCCCCTCCCCCGTCCATGCTGTGTCTCTCTCTCTGTCTCAAAAATAAATAAACGTTAAAAAAAAATTAAAAAAAAAATAAAAAGACAAGTTATTTCTTTATAGTCTGGATAGAAGAAAAGTCAGCTTGGGTTTGGATGCAATGACTAGCGAGATTATTTCTTTTTCCTAAGAAAGGTTAAACATTGTGGCTTTACTGTTTTGTTTGAAGTGAATTCCCAAAACATTTATTCATTCATTTTTATAATCAAAATCTATCTCAAAATTATTCATAAAACTGTGGTTTTCTTCATCCTTCTGTTAGTGAGGCTATTCCTTCCTACTTCAAAATGTTAATGTAAACTTTTGGAGACAACTTTATAAAAAGAAAACAAGTTGAACTTTTGTGGAAACAGATTTCAGAATCCCATATAAAGTACTCCAGTATTTTTAATTTTTCTACCAAAATATTGCGTAGATTTGTTGAGCTTGTAGTCTATGCATGATCTTTTGCTCAAGACTGATGATATTTTTTGGCACATGATCTTACCTCCTATTTCATGAAAAATGAAAATTCTTCCAGGCAGGACCTTTTGCACATTTCTATCCGTTCTTACCTAAATCTTCACCTGACCTTGCTTTTCTCTTTCTTGTCTCAAATGACAGTGCACAGACCATTTCTCTGGGTTTGCTTTTTTTTTAATTTTAATGTTTATTCTTTGAAAGAGAGAGCTTGAGAGGGGGAGAGGCAGAGAGAGAGAGGGAGACACAGAATCTGAAGCAGGCTCCAGGCTCTGAGATGTCAGCACAGAGCCCAACACGTGGCTTGAACCCACAAACCATGAGATCGTGACCTGAGCTGAACTCAGATGGTCAACTGACTGAGCCACCCAGGTGTCCCTCTTTGGATTTACTTTTATTGGGTCAGTGGTCTTCCTTCATTAGTTAACATTAACCATGTTTTAGGTATCTTCACTGTGTTTATGCCTTAGGACTTCTTAAGCTAGAGTGTAAAAGCTTTAGGGAGTTCTTGAACCCCCTGAAGTTGCTTGTAAAATTTTGTATGCGTTTTTATTTTCCTGAGGAGAGGACTCAGGGCTTTTGTTTAATTCTGAAGGGAGTCCTTGATACAAGGAGAATTAAGAAACAAATTCTTCTCTTTTGTAACAACCCTTCAACAACTGTGGTCTTCTAACTTTTGCTCATAGTTTTGGGGGAACATGAAAAATATATTCTAAGTCTTTTTGGGGGAAGTTGAAGTCAAAAATACTTTTTTGTACTCTTTTTCTCTATATTCCCTTGGCATACATTATATTCCACTGATATGGTGTTAATACTGACTATAATTTCTGATTTATTTTTTCTGGACTTCCCTAGATCCATCTAAAAATTGTAGGTTTTTGTTTTCCATCTTCCTATCCCCAGAATCTAATGTTGGTTCGTTCTTATTCTAGCTATTTATAAATTTGTTTTGTAAGTGAATAAATGTGGTTGTTAAAATCTTAAAATATAAATAGAAATGGTGACAGTAGGGTTAGAAAAAAATGTATTTGAGAGAGGTTTTAGTGAAAAGACTAGTAGGACTTGATGGCCGATAATATATATATAGCACTTCTTTTTGCCAGGCAGTGTTCTAAAATGCTTTATTGAACTCATTTAGTCTTCACACCTCTATCACGCAAGTATTATTATCATTCCTGTTTCAGAGATGGGGAAGCCATGGCCAGAGATCTAACTTGCTCATAGGCAGCTAAGAAACAGCACAACTAGCATAATGAACATAAGCAGTCTGATGCTGAAGAACAAGCTCCTAACCACTATGCTGTGATGCTTCCTCATTGAGAATGGTTGTGATTTTAGCTTGAGTGTTTATCGTAACAATTTGCTGCTTCCAAAGTACTTTCACTTGTATTCTTTAAGATCTGTACAGGAACACAAGTTCCATTTAGATAGAGATTATGGGAGTGTGGAGGATATTCAGTGGTCTGAGGTGGGGAAACTGGCAGGCCAGGCATGGGCATTTCAGATACACTGATTTCTCTCCCTTTTCACTGCTTCCAAAGATAGTGCAGAGAATGTAGCAACTCTAATATGATTGCCCACAATTGTCAGGTAGACTTTTGGCCTCTTGCTACTTTTAATTTCTAGTCTAACCTGATAGGTAATTTTATAGAATCCCTACCTGACTATTCAGTTTACCAAAGAGAAGAAAGAAAGTTCAATTTTATCTGCTTTTGTACACTGCTTCCTTATCAACCTATACAAATTTTTATTGGCACTTTCCTATTATGCAAAGAATTCTGTGCAGGTTGGTAGGACTACAGAGAACTCTAGGACACTGCTTGTTTGTAAGATTCTAATAATTGTGTGAGGAAGACATATCCAGAAAAATAAATAGCTACACAGATTATTGTATAACCAATACATACAGAAGTCTCAATAAAGAAGTAATCACTGTGGTGCCTGAGTGGCTAGTCGGTTAAGCGTCTGACTTTGCCTCAGGTCATGATCTCATGGTTCATGGGTTCGAGCCCTGCCTTGGGTTCTGTGCTGACAGCTTGGAGCCTGCAGCTTGCTTCAGATTCTGTGTCTTCCTTTCTCTCTCTCTGCCCCTCCCCAACTCACGTTCTGTCTTTCTCTTAAAAATAAGTAAACATTAAAAAAAAAAAAAAAAGTAATCACTATCTGATGGAGAATACTGAGAACACCTACTAGAAAATATGGAATTCAAGCTGTGCCTCAGAAGTGTCTTTCGTTAAATGGAGAAAAGATAGTATGTTTCTATAATGATAATATGAACCTATGTGTAAAGAATGTAGAATAGTTTGTTTTTCATAAAGGGATTCTTGGAGGTATCAATTAGGAGATAAGTTTGGAGAAGTGGGAGGCAACCACATTATGAAGAACTGTGAACGCGTGGCAGGTTTCCACTTCATTTGAAGAGATCCTTGCTATTCAAAGTGTAGTCTCTGTACTAACCAAATAAGGAATTACTGAGCAGCATTTTTAGAAACGCAGTATTTCAAGCCTACCATGGATAAGAAAATTCCTAAATGATTTAGATGTTCAGAAGATTTGAAAAGTACTGTTAATTATAGTGAATAGTCTGAATCTGTTATTCTAAGTCAAATGTTTATAACTAGGAATACATTTTTCAACAGAAACTATGTAAGCAATGGTACTTGGGATTTTGGCTTAACCTATAAAATCTTAAATGATTTATAAATTAGAATTAGTCTGTGAGGGATGTCTTGGTGGCTCAGTTGGTTAAGCATCCGACTCTTGATTTCAGCGGTGTCGTGGTCTTGGAGTTGTGAGATTGAGCCCTATATCGGGCTCCATGGTGGGCATGGAGCCTGCTTAAGATTCTCTCTCTCTCTCTCTCTCTCTCTCTCTCTCTCTCACTCACTCTCACTCTCTCTCTGCCCCCCTCTGCCCCTCTCCCCTCCAAAAAAAAAAAAAAAAAAAAGAAAGAAAAAGAAATACTCTGTGAGATCTAATGCTGAAATTCCAGGTGAGGCAGTAACTGTTGGAATGAAAAACAGAAAAGTAGATTTATGTCTAGTTTAGGGAAAGGAAAAAAGGAAAATAAGCCTGTCAGACTGCTAAGTGCTGGATTGCACAGGGTGTAACACAAGGTCAGGGACTGGGGGATCCTGATCCTGCATTTTCCCAAACACTAGATTTTGGACAATAGCATCTGTGTGGCCGGGAGAGATCTAGGATGCTTGTGGCAAATTCTTTCTTCCTTAACATAATGTTAGCTTTGGTTCAGGGAAAGAAAAAATTACTTTCCTAAATTACACAGTTTCTGAGATACATTCTCATGTAAAAAAATCACATTGTGATCGTACATGGGTGGCTCAGTAGGTTGAGCTTCCAACTCTTGATTCGGGTCAGGTCATGATCCCAGGTTCATGGGATCAAGCCCCTTGTCAGGCTCCAAGCTGAGTGTGGAGTCTGCTTGGGATTCTCTCTCTCCCTCTCCCTCCCTCCCTCCCTCTCTCTCCCTCCCTCTCTCTCCCCCTGCTCCTCTCCTTTGCTGGCGCATACATGTTATCTCTCTCTTAAAAACAAACAAACAAAAAAACACAGTGTGGAGTAGTATGTACAGTATACTAAAGTGAAAAATATTTTAACACGTTATTTTGCACTTGGGCAAATATATATGTAGGAAAAATTCCTAGAAGTAGAATTATCTATGCAGAAGCTACGTGCATTTATAGTGTTGCTAGATTTTACATAATTGTTCTCGAGAAATATTGTGTCAATTTAACCCACCACCAGTGATGTATAAGAATGTTAAATTATAGGGGCACCTGGGTGGCTCAGTCAGTTGGACATCGATTTCGGCTCACGGCATGATCTCATGGTTCATGGGTTCGAGCCCTGCGTTGGGCTCTATGCTGACAGCTCAGAACCTGGAGTCTGCTTCAGATTCTCTGTCTCCCTCTCTTTCTGTCCCTCCCCCGCTCAGCCCTGTCTCTGTCTCTCTCTCTCTCAAAAATAAACAAACATTAAAAAAAAAAGTTACATTATATATCCAACTTTTTGATCTTCGCCAATATGAGATTAAAAAATGGTATCTCCGTGTTGTTTTAATTTGTATCCTTCTAAATGGTGAGATTGAGTATCTTTTAACCTATTTGAGAGCCATTTCTGTGAAATATCCATATTCTTCATCAACTTTTCGAGTATTTTCTGTTTTTATTTATAAGAACCATTTCTGTATTAGGGAAGTTAGACCTTTGTGATATATGTAGCAAAGCTTTTTGTTAATATACAAAAGCAGCAACAAATATGTAGCTAGTAGCTATTATATTGGACAACACAGGCCTAAAGGTAGACTATATAATTTGTTGCTGACCTGTATTTCCTTAGAACAATGATTACCAAATGGATAGGATGGGGTATGTCTTTTTTGAAAAGCATGTGTAATATTGTAGTTTTATATTTGGAAAACACAAAAAGTTTATAACATGAAATTTTAAGAAAGTAAAGCTTGATGAAAATCCTCTTAGCTGGTGGGACAAGGTTAAAAACAACTGAAAATGTATCTAAAAATATTGTTAATTTCCAAAATCATTAATTGTTGTAAGGAATCACAAAACTGTTTTAAACTAAAAAATCTCTGCATCATTCTCATTTTTTCCCACTAGGTTACCACCAAAGAACATGATTTTGGTCTAGGGGCTCCATTTTCTGAAGCTGAAAAATACCAGAATACTCTCCAGCTAGAGCAAGAAGTGAGAAATCAAGACAAATTCATCTCTGCACTGAAATTACAGGTTATATTTAATTTCTGTATTTCCCTGAATTAATTTGGGATGGAGTCCTATTTTAAAACAAGAAGATAGAGAATAAATACTAATTCAGTGCTCATTGACATCTTATGAGTCTAAAATCCTTCCATTTCTATCTTAACCATTTTGATACATGCAGATTCAGATACATATAATGAGTGCAAACTATGTGACAAGTGTTGTATCCAGTATTTTTAAGTACATAATGTTACTTAATCATTTCCAACCTTGTGAAATAGTGATGTTATTTCCATTTTAAAGACATGGAAGCTGAGGTTCCAAGAGATTAGAGAATTAAGATATTTGAGTAATGAGTGACAGAGCTAAGTAGGATTTGTTTGAGTTTCCAAGTTAGCTAAGATTTGAACCCAGTTCTCTGTATTGTCTGTTCACCTGGTGCGTGATGTGCCGTATGGCTACTAATGAAGGCTATTAAAAGAAACTTCCTCTTTTAGGAAAATGGAGTAGACTTACTTTGCCCTATTTCTCCCACCAAGTACAGCTAAAAATGCTGAGCATTTTGTTATAAAACAAATATAAGGACATCCTGAAAGGTGGGAAGGAGGAGGAAGACTGGCTAGGGACCTCAGCACACATTAAGTGACACATTGGTGAATTCCTGGGTTTTTCTTTTGCTCCATATATCTCAGAGTGCTGGAAAAACTGGCATCTAGAAATAGCAATGGATGCAGACAAAAACAGTTCTCAGAAGAGCCATTCTTCCAGACAAAAGAACTAGGAAGGCAGCAGACTCGCAATATGGTTTTTTATCCTTTGTCGTAGGTTTTATTTTTTTTTTCCCCAAATTTATTTAGTTATTTTGAGGGAGAGAGAGAGTGTGAGCCGGGCAGGGACAGAGAGAGAGGGAGAGAGCGAGAGAGAGAGAGAATATCCCAAGCAGGCTCCACACTGTCCTGCAGAGCCTGATGTGGGGCTTGATTCCATGACCTTGAGATCATGACTTGAGCTGAAGTCAGATGCTTGACTAACTGAGCCAGCCAGTGCCCCTCTGTCCTAGGTTTTTATAATTTATGTATTTTTTTAATTTGGAAGTAATATCAAACTTATGTAAGTCACAAGTACAGAACAAAGACTATCGTCCCTCAAACCATTTGAGAGTAAATTGCAGACCTGCTGTCCTGATCTCTCTAAAATATGAGTGGGTATTTCCTATAAATAAGAACACTTTCCTACAAGATCACAGTACAATCTAGTAAAATCAGGAAATGAATTTCAATACATCGCTGCCAGCTAAGCCTCTGGCTTAGTTTTTGCCAATTGTTCCATAATGTCCTCAGTTACAAAAAGATCTAGTCCAGCATTGCACATTGCATTTAATTATCATGTCCATTTATCTCCTTCATTCTGGAACAGTTCCCCATTCTTCCTTGATGTTCATGACTATGACACTTTAAAGAACACAGGTGAGGGACGTCTGGGTGGCTCAGTCGGTTGAGCGTCTGACTCAGCTCAGGTCATGATCTCGTGGTTTGTGAGTTCGAGCCCCGTGTCAGGCTCTGTGCTGACAGCTTGGAACCTGGAGCCTGCTTTGGATTCTGTGTCTGTCTGTCTGTCTCTCTCTCTCTGCCCTTCCCCTATTTGTGCTCTGTCTCTCAAAAATACATATATGTAAAAAAAAAAAAAAAATTAACACAGGTGAATTATTTTGTAGAATGGCCATTGATTTGGGTTTGTCATGATTATGTTAATGAACCTTTGGCTGTGTGGTAGCCTTCAAATTGGCCCCACCTCATGTTACTCCCATTCTTATGCGGTCTTTTCACACATTGTACCATAATTGATCTTTGTGACCAAGAGCATAGAGCAGAAGTGATTAAGTTATAGAGTGATCTCTTGGATCATTTGCTCTGAAGGAAGCAAACATCCATGATGTGAGTAGCCCTGTGAATAGGCCAGCATGGCAAGGTACTGAATCATCTAGCCAGTAACCAGTGAGAAACAGGCCTGCAAACTGTGTTGGGTGAGCTTGGGAGTGGATTCTCCAGTCCCAGTTAAACCTTGCCATGGTGACTGTCACCCTGGCTGACTCTTCTGACCTTGTGAGAGACCTTAAACCAGAATTAGCAAATTAAGCCACTCCCAGATCCCTCACCCCCGGAAACTGTGACATAATAAATGTTGGCTTAAGGTACAACATGAGTACAGACAGGAATAGTACAGAAATGGTGGTGGGTTCTTTTCATTGCATCCCATCAAGTAGCACACAATTTCAATTTGTTCTATTACTAATGATCTTTATTTGGATCTTTCGATTAAAGCGATATCTTCTGGGTTTTTCCCTGGTGAAGTTGCTTTTTTTCTCTCTTTTATTTTTTAATTTTTGTATTGAAGTACAGTTGACATCCAGTGTTAGATTAGTTTCAGGTGTACAGTGTAGTGATTTGACAGCTCTATAATATTATGCTATCCTCACCCCAAGAGTAGTTGCCATCTATTACCATACGATGCTGTTACAATACCATTGACTATCCCCATGACTTATTCATTCCATGACTGGAAACCTATATATCCTCCACTCCCCTTCACTCATTTTTCCATTCCCTCCCCCACCATTTTGTTCTTTGTATTTATAGGTTTGTTTCTAATGCAGACTACTCTTAGACAATACCTGCCCACTCAAATACCACGAAAAACACTCTGTAGCCCCACTCCTGCCAGCAAAGGCTGAGTTAAGAGCCTAGACTTCCACTTTTGCCATGCTGTAACAAGGAGTCCTGGCCATGCCTCATGCCCCAGTCCCCAACCCTCCATCGCACCAGCGTGCTATCAAAGAGGAATGCTGGCTGGGGAGCCAAGACTTTAGTGCCCACCAGGCAGTAAGTACATCCTCCAACCCCATAAAGTCAGCAAAGACCATGTGGGGCACCTAGATATCCACCCTCACTCAGAGTAAGAAGTGTCCCCTTTTTGCTAAGGTGGTGTCAGAGGAGACGTAATGCAGAGTCAGGACTTTTGCCACCTCTTAGCATTAACCAGTTTACTCACCCGCAGTGGTGGTGGAGGACACATGGGAACAGTAACAAGTTGCCTCTGTTCTTCCTCACTGTGGTGGTGTCAGCAGGGGCCTGCCTGGTGGGGACCCTGAACTCCCATCCCTGCCTAGAGTAACAAGGAGAGCGCCCTCTCCAGGTGTCAAGAGAGGCCTAGTAGAGAAATTGGACTTCACCTACACCTAGCAGTAAGAAGGTAGTGTCCCACCTTTTTAGCTAGAACTAAAATACCAGGAAGTGTGACAGGAAGCCTACCATAACACAAGAGCAGATCTCAATGAAAAAAATCACTTCTTGGAGTGCCTGGGTGGCTCAGTCGGGTAAGCATCTGACTCTTGATTTCAGTTCACATCATGACCTCACAGTTTGTGAGTTCAAGCCTCGCATGGGGCTCTTTGATGACAGTGCAGAAACTGCTTGGAATTCTCTCTCTCTCTCCCCCTCTGTCTTTGCCCCTACCTCACTTGCGCTCTCTCTCTCTCAAAATAAATAAATAAATTTTAAAAATATTAAAAAAAAATTACCTTTTATCTCAAGAATCAGGAATATCTCAACCTCAGTGAGAAAAGACAACCAAGAGATGCCAACACAAAGATGAATTAGATACTACAATTATCTCACACAGATATTAAATCAGTTGTCATATAAATGCTCCAACAGGAATTCTGAGCATGTTTGAAATAAGTAAAAAATAGAAAATCTCATCTAAGAAAGAAAGGATATAAAGAAGAACCAAGTGGAAATTTTGGAATCAACCAAGATATTCTTCAAAAGGTGAATAGATAAGCAAATTGTGGTATATCTGTACAATGGAATATTAGTCGTTGATAAAAAGAAATGAGCTATCAAGCCACAAAAAGCCATGAAGGAACCTTGAAAGCAAATTGCTAGGTGAAGAAAGCCAACTGAAAAGGGTACATACTTTTATGATTCCAACTATATGACCTGAAAAAGACAAAACATGGAGACATTAGAAAGATCACTGGTTGCCAGGGATTTGGTGGAAAGGAGAGTCGGAGGGGTAAATGGAGGACATGTATTTTTCAAGTAGTGAAACTATTCTATATGATATAGTAATGGTAGGTGCATGTTATTATGCATTTGTCAAAACCCATAGAATCTACAACCCAAACAGTAAATCCTAATATAAACTCTGACTTTAATTAAATGTGTCAATGTTGTCATTAATTGCAACAAATGTACTGTACAAATACAAGATTTAAATAAGATGAGAAACTGTGTGTGGAGTGGGGAGAAGGGGTATATGGGAACTCTCTGTACTTCCTGATCAATTTTTCTGTAAACCTAAAACTGCTCTAAAGAAAAAAATAAAGTCTATTAAAAAATGCATAGGAGAAGTTATATCTAAATCATGCATTTGATACGGATTAATAATTGAGAATATACAAAGAACTCTACAACAATAAAAAAAAAAAAACAATTCAAAAGTGAGCAAAGGACCTGAATAGTCATTTTTGAATAGACATTTTTCCAAAGACCTACAAATGGCAAGAAAGCACATGAGGGGCACCTGGGTAACTCTGTTGGTTGAACGTCTGACTTTGGCTTAGGTCATGATCTCATGGTTCGTGAGTTCGAGCCCCGCATCGGGCTTGCTGCTGTCACCACAGAGCCTGCTTTGGATCCAGAGACTGATCATGTTAATCGATTGGAAGCCTAAACATAATAAAAATGTCAGTTTTCTCCAAATTGATATACGGGCTTAATGCAATTCCCATCAAAACCCCAGCAAAAACAGCTTTGAAAAAGAATAATAAAGTGGAAAGAGTCATTCTCTTTTGGTTTCAAAACTTTGTATATATCTACAGTAATTAAGACTGTATGGTGGGGGGGATAGACACAGATCAATGATACAGAATAGTGAATCCAGAAATAGCCTTATGCAAGTACAGCCAAAAGGTTTTTGACAGAAGTGCAAGTGCAGTTTAATGGAAGAAAGATAATCTTTTCAATAAAAGATGCTGGAACAATTGGATATCTTTTAGGGAAGAAAATGAACCTAAGCCTAAACTTCACACCTTATATAAAAATTAATTCAAAATGGATCATAGATTTAAATATAAAACACAAAACTATGAAACTTTTATAGGGTAACAGAAAACCTTCAGGGCTCTGGGCTTGGTGAAGAGTTCTTAGTGTGACACCAAAAGCATGATTCATAAAAGAAAAATTGATACTCAGACTTCACCAAAATTTAAATACTTTACTTTGTGAAAGACCCTGTTAACAGGATGAAAAAAAACGATAACCCATACTTCTTTTTAAAAAAAAAAAATTTAATGTTTATTTTTGAGAGAGCGAGAGACAGAGCACAAGTAGGGGAGGGGCAGAGAGAGAGAGAGAGAGAGAGAGAGACACGCAGAATCTGAAGCAGGCTTCAGGCTCTGAGCTGTCAGCACAGAGCCCGGTGCAGGGCTCAAACCCACAAACCGCGAGATCATGACCTGAGCCGAAGTCGGACGCTTAACCAACTGAGCCACCCAGGTGCCCCTACAAACCATATTTCTGCCAGAAGAATCATATGTAGGGTGCACGAAGAATTCTTAAAACTCAGCAGTAAAAAGCAACAATTCAATTAGAAAATGAGCAAAAGACATGAAGAGGTATTTCACAGAAGGATATATGTTGAGCACATGAAAATGTTCAACCTTTCCAAACATCAGGGAAATGCAAATTAAGTCCAAGATAAAATAACAATGCACACCTATAAGAACAGTTAAAAATAGTGACAATACCCAATGCTGGCAAGGATGAGGAGAAACCAGATAGTTCTGGGTATTCCACAGACATGAAAACTTATGTCCACTCAAAAACTTGTATATGACGGTTCATAGCAGCATTGTTTGTCAAAGACTGGAAACAATTACAATTTCTCTTAATAGGTAAATGACTAAGCAAACTGTGATAATCTATACCATGAAATATTACTCAGCAACAAAAAAGATTGAACTATTGGTCCATAGAACTTGGATATATCTCAACGACATTGTGTTGTGTGAAAAAGCCAATGACGAGAGATCATATACTATGATCTTTATCACATGATTTTATTTATATAACATTCCTGAAAAGAGAATTATAGAGATTAGTGGTTGCTAAGAGTTAAGGATGGGCAGGGTAGTGGATGTGACTGTAAAGGGGTGTCAGTAGGGCAATCTTTGTGGTGATGGAATAATTCTGTATCTTATTGAGATGCTGACTACAGCAGTCTATACATGGGATAAAATGGAATAGAAAACAATATGCACATATCATATCAATGTCAAATCTCTGTGATATTGTGCTATAATTGTTTAAGATGTAACTATTGGGGAAAGTGGGTCAAGGGTATAGGAGACCTCTCTGTACTCTTTACAACTTCCTGTGAATCTTTACTTATTTCAAAATAAATAGTTAAAAATTTTTTTTTAATGTTTACTTTTGAGAGAGAGAGAGACAGCGTGAGTGGGGGAGGGGCAGAGAGAGAGAGAGAGAGAGAGAGAGAGAGAGAGAGAGAGAGAGACAATCTGAAGCAGGCTCCAGGCTCTGAGCTATTAGCCCAGAGCCAGATGCAGGGCTCAAGCCCATGAGCTGTGAGACCATGACCTGAGTTAAAGTCGGACACTTAACTGACTGAGCCACCCAGGTGCCCCCCAAAAGTTTTTTTTAAGTTACTTTTTGATTACCTGTTATCAGAAATTTTACTTGAACTTTTGTACCTGACTACACCCTACAAATTGTAGGTATTCTCTCCGTTTAGCAGATGAAAGTTAAGAGGCTTCCATTTATTTTTTCTGAAGTCAGATGTCTCTCTTAGGATCAAGAAAATATGGTAAATTGCCCAGGGTTAAGTAACTGGTAAAGAAGTACAACAGGATTTGAACCTGTCTGCCTAATTGCAAAGCCTACATCCTTTCTCCTACTTGAAACTATCTCTTCTAAAGTCTTAGAATTGAGTGAAAGTAGGGCTTGATGTTAAAGGTGAGAGGAATGAGTATTATAATGTATTTGTTTTTATTTAAAAATAATTTGAGCATTATATGCTAGATATATAATAAATGATAAATGAGAGGTGTGTTGATACAGAAGTTGGAGACAATCACTTAAAATTGTTTTTTAATGTTTATTTAAGGAGGGGGGAAGGGGCAAAGAGGGAGACACAGAAGCTGAGGCAAGCTCCAGGCTCTGAGCTGTCAGCACAGAGCCTGACTCAAGGCTCAAACCACAAACCACGAGATCGTGACTTGAGCCAAAATCAGACACTTTAACCGACTGAGCCACCCAGGCTTCCCTAGAATAGAGACTATCACTTTAAAGTTGCTTAGAATTTAGTGGGACAGGGAGGTAAACACATAATATACATTATAAAATACTAAGATTAAACTGTGTAAGAGGCTTTATATGGATCACAGAAGGAGAGGCATTTAACCTGGTATAGTGGAAGGTTAGCAAACATTTTTAGTGTGCTCTTATTGCTCAGAAATATGACACTGTAGAAGCCATGAACAAAGACAAAAATATATATAAATAGATAAATTGAAGTTTATCTGTTTATCCCACATCCTATGGTTTTTTAAATTTTATTTTATTATTTTTTTTTATTTTAAGAGAGAGAGGGGAGGGGAGGGGCAGACAGAGAATCCCAAGCAGGCTCCTCACTGATAGTGCAAAGCCTGACTAGGGGCCTGAACCCACAAACTGTGTGATAATGACCTAAGCTGAAATCAAGAGTCAGACGCTTAACCAACTGAACCACCCAGGCACCTCCCACATCCTATAGTTTAAAAAATGATACAAGTAATGAAAATAGCTTAGGTAATAAGAACAGGGGAAAATAAACTTAGTGAAAGCATGGGACAGGAATAGCAAACAGGAGATCATTGTACACGGGTTCTGTGCTAGTTACTAGAGATGGGTTGCAGATTGTTTTAAAAATTCCTTGAGACAAGGGCAAAAAGGAAATTTTAGTTAAATAATTCACTGTCCCGAGGATAAGAACAAACCAGGTATCCAAGAGAAGCATGTTTTCCTGAAATTGAGACATGAGCCAAGTTTTCTTTGGGAATTCTTATAAAGAGGGTTGTAGGACATAATATATAACATCTTCAATAACTTAGTAAAGTTTTTAAAATGAGTCTAGCATCCTGGAACTTAGATACATAGGGGATGGTGGAAAGTTAAACTGGAGAGGTCAGTAGGGTTGGCATCACAACATTTTTTAAATCTTACTCTCAGTGTGATAAAGCACCATAAGGTTACAGGAGTTAACTCCAATTTGCACTTTCAAGGAATTTGTAGCTGTATATGGTAAAACGCCAAAAGAGAAGAAAGTAGGAGGTATCGCTGAAATTCAGGCCAGTTGTGATAAACGACTCAACTAAGGAAATAAGTGCATATACAGTTTCTGTTTTTGGTTTTTCTTTTTTTTTAATTTTTCAAAATTTTTCTTGTTTCCTGGATTTGATAATTTAAATTCTTTACTTCTATTTTTAAAAATTATTTATTTTTAAATTTACATCCAAGTTAGTTAGCATATAGAGCAACAATGATTTCAGGAGTATATAAATTCTTTACCTCTAAATCTCTCAAGTTAGCGTGGCTTACAAAATGCCAAAGGAAGAGTTGAATTTATTGTGCTTCTTGGTATGTATTTATTGAGTATAATAAATGTCTTGGTAATATATTTAGCTAAATATAATTCATGACCTTTAGGGTATTTATATAGTGACAAATTATAGATAAAGTTTGTATTTTTATTTTTATTTTTTAAAAAATTTTTTAATGTTTTTATTTATTTTTGAGACAGAGAGAGACAGAGCATGAGCAAGGGAGGGGCAGAGAGAGAGGGAAACACAGAATCTGAAGCAGGCTCCAGGCTCTGAGCTGTCAGCACAGAGCCTGACGCGATGCTCGAACTCACAGACTGTGAGATCATGACCTGAGCTGAAGTCAGACACTTAAGTGACTGAGCCACCCAGGCGCCCCAAGTTTGTATTTTTAAAGAAAACTTTGTTGCTTCTGATGGTTTGAAAAGAGTGATATCTATAGTTATTTGAAATGGGCAAGGTTGGAAGTTAGAACTAAGGATACCATTGGATGAGGGATTTAGCAATTTTTGATTGCTCCTCAAAGACTGAGTCTGTTTTCCCTTCTGTCTTTTTACATTTTTTATAGGTACCAACATGGTGCCATGAATATAATAGGTGCTCAATAAATGTTTAAGTACACAGTGAGAGAAATGGAAAAGGACCTTTGTGCCATCCTTAATAGATATTTCTGTTATAGCACTTAACATATTCTTTTCGTTTTTTTTCAAGTAAACATATTCTGTGAGGGCAGGTACCTAACCTATTTTTGTATCTATGGGGTTTAACATAGTTCCTGACATATAATCATGTTCAATGGGTCTAATATATATTTCTTCCTTTAAAGGCATTTGGATACCTTCGTGATAGAAAAGGCCATTTTCTTCATCCGTTGGTTTAATAGTGGGCTGGGAAGGAAAGCTGTGGTCCTCCACATTAGTTAGCAAATACTTGACTGATTTGGTATTTAGCTTAGTCAAGTAAGTTATTAATATGTTCAAAAGAACCTCTTTTGAAGAGTTAACGTATTTTGGTAACAGTAATTAGAAATATAATTGATGATATGAGTTACTAAAATTAAATAATTTCAAGAGTGTGGTTTCTTTTATACAGATATAAATATTTGGCCAGTCTTCTAATAGTTTGTTTAAGAAATCAATAGTAATTAAGTTTTTTATTAACTATAAATTACCTTGTAAGATGTAGCTATAAACCTTTAAATTTTCATTTAATATATTTTTTCAGATAGGTATTATATTTACATGCTACAAAATTCAGAAAATGAAAAATATATATATAGCTAAGTCTCTTTCCAGGGAAGCAAACCTCCCTTCCTGATTCCATTCACCTAGTTGTTCTCCTTGGAAGCAAAGGAAATATTTTAATACGATTATTTTCTTTCTCATTACAACAGGTTGAAGATCTCAAACAGACAAATCATGGCTTGGAAGAATATGTTAGGAAACTCTTGGATAGTAAGGAGGTGGTAAGCAGTCAAATAGACGATTTAACCAGCCACAATGAGCATCTTTGTAAAGAATTGATTAAAATTGACCAACTAGCAGAGCAACTAGAAAAAGAAAAAAATTTTGTGGTGGATACCGCTGACAAAGAACTTGAAGAAGCAAAGGTATTACATTTACCATTGATAGGATTTTTTATTGAGTTACAATTGACATGTATAGCATTATATTAGTTCTAGGTATATGACAAAATGATTCACTATCTGTACATATTGTGCAATAATCACTGCAATAATTTTAGTTAGCATCTAACTACTGATCAGGATTTTAATTCCTCTTTAAACATCATATAATTATTAGATGCAGTGTGGAAAAAGTGACATTCTCATTTATATCATTTGAAAGTTTTTTCGATTTGACATTACATTTAAATGTCTATTCTAAGGATTAAATTGTATTGCACACTTTATTTCTTTTAAAAATTCTTGCTCAAGGGGCGCCTGGGTGGCGCAGTCGGTTAAGCATCCGACTTCAGCCAGGTCACGATCTCGCGGTCCGAGAGTTCGAGCCCCGCGTCGGGCTCTGAGCTGATGGCTCAGAGCCTGGAGCCTGTTTCCGATTCTGTGTCTCCCTCTCTCTCTGCCCCTCCCCCGTTCATGCTCTGTCTCTCTCTGTCTCAAAAAAAAATAACTAAACATTAAAAAAAAAAAATTAAAAAAAAAAATTCTTGCTCAAAAAATTTCCTAAGTAATTGTAGTCATGGTAAAAACTTCAGACAATAGGAATGTTCCTGTTTTTTTTTTTTTTTTAGTGTTTATTTTTATTTTGAAAGAGACAGAACAAGTGGGGGAGGAGCAGAGAGAGAGGGAGAGAGAGAATCCCAAGCAGGCTCTGCACTGTCAGCACAGAGCCCTATGCAGGGCTTAATCTCATGAACCCTGAGATCATGATCTGAGCTGAAATCATGAGTCAGATGCTCAACTGATTTAGCCACCCAGGTGCCCCAGGAATGTTCTGTATATAAGACAGTGCTCTCCCTTCCTAATCCTTCTCTCTTCTGTAGAGAGATCTCCCAGCAAATAGATGATGCATATATTTCCATCCTTTTTTTTCCTGTCTGTTTTCACACACACGATTTATTTCACATTTTGAAGCATTTTTTAAGTCAAAGTTTTAAATGTCTGTGTGATAAAATTCATCAATTTTTACTGACTTCTGAGTTTTGATTCTTTTATTTTTTGGAAGTTCTCCCCCTTTTAAAAAATTTGAATAGACTTTATTTTAGAGCGATTTTGGGTTTATAACATAATTAAGCAGAAGGTACAGAGATTTCCCATATACCTACTATCCCTATGTATGAACACCTTCCCTATTATCAATACTACCAATCAAAGTGGTACACTGGTTAAAATTGATGAACATACATTGACTCATCATTATCACCTAGAGTCCATAGTTTACATTCGGGTTTACACTTGGTGTTGTACATTCTAAGAGTTTGGACAAATGTAGGATGACATGTATCGACCATTATAGTATCATGCAGAGTAATGTCTAGCCTAAAAATCCTCTCTTCTCCACCTAGTTTTGATCCCTGTTTAGGAAGATCTTACCTCAAGAACTACAAGAATGTTTTCTACGGTTTCTTTAAAAAAAATTTTTTTTTTTTAACGTTTATTTATTCTTGAGACAGAGAGAGACAGAGCATGAACGGGGGAGGGGCAGAGAGAGAGGGAGCCACAGAATCGGAAGCAGGCTCCAGGCTCTGAGCCATCAGCCCAGAGCCTGACGCGGGGCTTGAACTCACAGACCGCGAGATCATGACCCAGGCTGAAGTCGGACGCTCAACTGACTGAGCCACCCAGGAGCCCCAACTTTTAATACTTCTTAAATAATTTTTTAAACTTTTAATCCTCCCAAGGGCGCCTGGTGGCTCATTCAGTTAAGCGTCTGACTTCAGCTCTCACGTTGTGTGAGTTTGAGCCCCACATCACGCTCTCTGCTGTCAGTGTAGACCCTGCTTTAGATCCTCTGTCTCCATCTCTCCCTGCCTCTCACCTACTCATGCATGCTTGCTCGTGCACGCGCTCTCTCTCTCTCTCTCACACTCTCAAAAATAAATAAATATTAAAAAAATAAAGTTTTTTGGGGTGCCTGAATGGCACAGTCTATTAAGCATCCGACTCTTGGTCTCTGCTCAGGTCATGATCTCACAGTTACTGAGTTCAAGTCCCATATTGGGCTCTGGGCTGGCAGTGTGGAGCCTGCTTGGGATTCTCCCTTCTCACCCTCTTTCTACCCCTCCCACTTTCTCTGTCTCTCTCTAAATAAATAAACTTTAATAAACAAATAAATAAAGTTTTAATCCTTCTGGAATTTTTATTCTGGCATGAGGTAGGGTTGGATAGTCCTTTCTTTAGTCACTGATTTGAAATGGCATTTTAATAGCTATTAAATTTTCATGTGCATGGATATGTTTCTGGACTCTTATTTCATGGATTCATTTGCTATTTTCTGTGCCACTACTGTATTATTTTAATTAGTGTAGCTTTATAATATTTTGATAAACATTTTCTTTCTTTTTTTTTTAAATATGAAATTTGTTGTCAAATTGGTTTCCATACAATACCTAGTGCTCATCCCAAAAGGTGCCCTCAATACCCATCACCCACTCTCCCCTCCCTCCCACCCACCATCAACCCTCAGTTTGTTCTCAGTTTTTAAGAGTCTCTTATGCTTTGGCTCCCTCCCTCCCTCTCTAACCTCTTTTTTTTTTTCTTCCCCTCCCCATGGACTTCTGTTAAGTTTCTCAGGATCCACATAAGAGTGAAAGCATATGGTATCTGTCTTTCTCTGCCTGACTTATTTCACTTAGCATAACACTCTCCAGTTCCATCCGTGTTGCTACAAAAGGCCATATTTCATTCTTATTGCCACGCAGTATTCCATTGTGTATATAAACCACAATTTCTTTATCCATTCATCAGTTGATGGACATTTAGGCTCTTTCCATAATTTGGCTATTGTTGAAAATGCTGCTATAAACATTGGGGTACAAGTGCCCCTATGCATCAACACTCCTGTATCCCTTGGGTAAATTCCTAGCAGTGCTATTGCTGGGTCATTGGGTAGGTCTATTTTTAATTTTTTGAGGAACCTCTACACTGTTTTCCAGAGCGGCTGCACCAGTTTGCATTCCCACCAACAGTGCAAGAGGGTTCCCAAACATTTTATTTCTTGACTGAGTTTAGTACCCTGCAATGAAATTTAGAAACTAGGAATGTAAACAGAATTCTAAAAATGAAGACAGTTTCATTTCTCATTGCTGCCTAATGGCTTATAAGCATGATATAGTGTATTTGAAAGCCAAAAGCAACCTATTGAGTTTTTAAAGGTGTGAATGTGCTCCTTTGTCTTGGTTTTATTAATCAGCACATTACTAATTGTTTGTAACAAGGTAGTTTCCTAAAGTTCATTGTTGCTCCATGTTCTTTCTTTTTTTTTTTTTAAATTAAAAAATTTTTTCTTAATGTGTATTTACTTTTGAGAGAGAGAGAGAGAGGGAGAGAGACAGAGCCTAAGCAGGGGAGGGGAGGTCAGAGAGAGACGGAGACACAGAATCAGAAGCAGGCTCCAGGCTCTGAGCTGTCAGCACAGAGCCCGACATGGGGCTCAAACTACAAACTGTGAGAACATGACCTGAGCCAAAGTTGGACACTTAACTGACTGAGCCACCCAGGTGCCCTGAGGGGGGGGAGGGATTATTAAGCAGACTCCACTCCTAGCATGGAGCCCAACTTGGGGCTTGATCTCATGAACTGGGAGATCATGACCTGAGCCTAAATCAAGAGTTGGATGCTTAACTGACTGAGCCACCCAGGTGCCCCTGTTCCATGTTATTTCTTAAGCATCCTTTTAATGTACTCTTGGTAGCACATAATAAAGCATTATATGTTACTCTTGGTAGCATATGATAAAGCACTTAAATGATCAGGCTGAGAACATAAGTGTTATTATAGGTATTATCTATTATAGTAATTTGAAATATAAGAGCCCAGTGAATAAACTCTAAGGTAGTATTTGTTTTTTTATGCAGTAATTTTGCTTATTAAAATGGTGTAAAGGATAAGTAAGCTTGAATTAATGAAAAATCTGAGTAATTGAATATTGAAACATATGAAGTTTCTTACTTTAACGTAAGGACACAGTCTTCTTTAACAGTTACCTGGAAGAGGTCCTTAGGAGAACTACTTGAGAGAGTAGATAAGAATGATGTTTTAACTTATGAATTAATCTTGTAGTGGTTGCTACTAAAGTATTTGAGGGACATTTAAAAATAGCTTGAATATTTTAAACATTTCTCAATAAACTCTTGTTTGTATTGTTTCTTTAAGAACAGTTATCCTTCAATCACAGTTTATGATAAATTAAGTTCAGTCTTAATAATAAAAATTACCAAATTAAAGAACACTATATTAATGTTTTATTTTCTTCCTTGTTTTCTTCTTCAGATTAAAAATTAACTGCATCGCTTCCCAGTCTGGGAGGCCTAGTTGGCCAAATTCCCTTTAAGAGAGTGCCCGGTTTAGAAGTCATCAATTTTAAAGGATTGTTAGTGTCTGTGTTAGAGAGTGAGTACTCTGTCAGGGTGATCCTCTGCTATCAAAACGGAAATTTTAATGAGTGGGAAACATCTAAAATAAGAGCTAGGATTTACCTAAAACTGAAAATATTAAACCTACAGATGGAAATTCTGCCTGGTTCAGAAAAGAGTGTTTCTAGGAAATAGATATTCACATATTGATGTGGAACATTTGGTATATCTAAGAATTGGAAAGCTAGAGTAGAGATAGCATTGCTGATGCAGGAAAGACATTGGATAGTAAATACAGAGAGAGAAAAGTAGAAAGAGGTCCTTTGGGTTGTTTAAATGTGTTGAAATGAAATCATCAACCTGAATAAGTGAATGTTACAGGTAGAATGGGGATAAGAAAGATGCACAACCAGTGTTGGGGATGTGAACACCAATGCATGTTGCCATCATCCTTAAATCAGGGGATGTCCAGTCTCAGTATTCAGTTACTGGGGAGAGAATCCTTGTCTGATTTGTGGGATGAGGATTGAAGCAAGAGAATTTCTAATTTGAGCTGAGAAAGAATGTTTATGTTCCTGCACTATTTGCAGTTATGCTCTAGTGAGGTAGAGTCAGGTCCTTCCTAGCTAATCTGTTTATCTAGAATGGAGATATATAGTATTAAATTTATTTACTTGGAAGAGTTTACTTTTAGTCATATTTTTAAAGGTCAACAGAATAACTTCTTCCATCATTTATTACATTAAAATGTTTTGAGTATTTACTCTTTTATTATTTATCATGTAAAAAATTACCCTTCAAACTTAGTGTCCTCAGATGAGAAACATGTGTATATCATAGATCCAATTATAGCGTAGGTGGGTAGTTCTATTTCATGGTTTCTCAGAAAATTGTAATCCAGATGATGGCCAGGCTGTAATCATGACTTGACTGGTAGTGGAGGATTTGCTTTTTTTTTTTTTAAATGTTTATTTATTTTTTGAGAGAGAGCATGTGTGGGGGGAGGAGCAGAGAAAGAGAGGAGAGAGAGAATCCCAAGCAGGCTCTGTGCTGTCAGTGCAGAGCCTGACTCCAGGCTCTATGAGATGCATGACTTGACCTGTAATCAAGAGTTGGACACTTCACTGACTGAGCCACCCAGGCACCTCAGAGGATTTGCTTTTAAGAAAACTTACTCAGATGACTGTTGGCTTTTGGGGGGAAACCTCACTTCCTTGACAGTTGCACCTCTCCCTAAGGTTGTGTGATGTATTTATGTCAGCTGACTTCTCTCTGAGCCAGTCATCCAAGAGAGACAGAAAGGAGGAATCTGCAATGCCTATTATGAACTAATCTCAAAGGTTACATACCATCACATCCTATTCATTAGAAATGAGTTACTAAGTATAATTAGGGGGGGAAGAAATTAAGCTCCATGTTTTGAAGGACGGAATATCAAAATTTGTAGACCTATTTTAAAACCACCCCAATTACATGTCTCCTTTTATCTCCTCATCTTGAGGTTTTTTTTTAATCATTTATATCTTAATAATACAGTGTTTCCTAGCTAATTGAACATAATTTTTTGAAATAAGCAGAATTGCAATTTTACCACTACTAGTTCCTTCACACAATTTATATTTTAATTAACCTAAGGGTTATTATTGGACTGGAACTTTGGTAGCTCTTGTCATTATTGTTACATTTATGTTTGATTCAATCAATCAAAAATATTTCACGATTGACCATGTGGAAGATGAAGTGTAAAGGCTATTAAGTTCTTTGTCCCTTCCCTGCATGCTTAGTTCTCCTCCTCCTCCCATGCTTTATTTTTCTCCACAGCATTGTCCAGCTACTTTCCCCTATCTACACTCTACTCCAGCCACAGTAGCCTCCTTACTATTCCTTGGAATTTGGCAGACATTCTTTTGCTTTAGGACATTTGCTATAGTCGTATCTTCTGCCTGAAATGTTCTTCTAGATTTTTATATGGTTGACCCCCTTTCTCTTTGCTCACAGGTCACTTTTCAATGAGGACTTATCTGCTAACCCTATTAAAATTCCAAACTATTCCTTCATAAAACTCCAGTATCCTTAACTCTGCTCTTTTTTCCCCCTACATTACTACATAATTTATTTGTTAGGTTTATGTTTTATTGTCTACTCAGCTAGAATGTAAGGTTGGCCCAAAGACAGGGATCTTTGTCTATTTTTTTTAACATTTTTGTCTGAAGTGCCTAGAACAGATGTGAATGCTCATGTATTGTTTGAATAACACAGTAACTATCTATTTACATATTTATTTTTACATATTTTTTCTCTTTTCAAATAGAATGTAAGTTCCATGAGGGCAGAGGTTTTTGTCTATTTTATTCCTTACTGTCCCCAGCATATAACACATTGTCAGGCACATAGTAGGTCCTCATTAATCAATTGTCAAATACATGAAAACACTGGGTCAGCATCTTTTCTCTTGGGCCAGTTATAATTTTGTTTTTATTTTTAAGTAATCTCTACACCCAATGTGGGCTCAAACTTAAAACCCCAAGATCAAGAGTCACATGTTCTATCGACTGAGTCAGCTGGGTACCCCTAAATTAATTTTTCAGAGTGGAATCAGCATTATGTTTTTTATGTCTATAAAAGTAATACGTGCTGCTTATAGAAATTTCAGTCCATATAGAAGAGTATAATGAAGAAAATAACATTTACTGGAATCACACCTTGCTATGATTAGACATAATCTTCAGTTTAAATATTACTGGTTTGCTCCATCTGTATCTAGGTTATGTGTATATAAATTTTCTTTTTACAGCAAACAAAATTTTTGGCTCTGAGTTTTTATAGTTAATTTAATATGGACACCTTTATATGTAATATAGATCCATTTCTTTTTGGTGTCTACATAATAGTATAAATTAAAGCATTGAAAATTGTCTATCCAAAACTATATAAACTTATCCAAACTGTACATGAATTTTGTTTCATACCATAACAACCCTTAATATTTCATAAATTACAAAAATATGATTGCCAGAGAAATCTTAGAAAAGAACTTGGGCCTAAAGAACAAATGAGGAGCAATAATTACAGAAAAGTCAAATTTAAAATAAAACAGGAAACAGTTTAGAATAATGAGGGGGAGGTTTATGAATTGAGAAATAAATTTGTTAAACTAATAAGCTAATTTATAGCATATAGATTATAGCAAATGGATCTTTGAATAAAAACATAGTCACTGTCCTCCAGAAACCTACAATCTAGTCATATACTCAATATATGACTATAGATGACTATACTGTAAGACTGGGTATGTTCAATGTCCTAAAACTGATACCAAAAGTGTTTTATAGGTTTGATTGAACTAACCTATTAGAAGAGTTCAGAAGAGAAAGCTATCACTTATGACTTTAGTGATATCGGAAAACTTTTATCCTACTAATTCTTTTATCTCTTCCCTATTTTCATCTTCAGAATTATAAGTAGTATTAATATTTTGTTGTGGTTTATAGAGAGTAATTTGGTAAAATATAACCAATTAACATTTCATACCAAACGTAATATAAAAGAACTGCTATATTTCATGCCATGTTCTTTTACCATCTAAAGGTAGGTGAACAGAAAGGGGTAGATTATCTTTTATTTTGTAAAATATTCATTACATGTTTTTATTTTTAAGTGGCTTCCTTTTTAAAAAATTAAAGAAAATTTTTTTTGGTCATGGTAAGTGTACTCTTTAATCCCCATCCTCTTTTTCACCCATCCCCACTCACTTCCCCTCTGCTAACCATCAGTTTGTTTTCTGTGGTTAAGAGTCTGTTTCTTGGTTTGTCTCTCTTTCTTTTTTTTCCCTTTGTTCATTTGTTTTGTATCTTAAATTCCACATACGAGCGAGATCATGTGGTATTTATCTTTCTCTGACTTACTTCACTTAGCATTATACTCTCTAGCTCCATCCATGTTGTTGCAAATGGGAAGACTTCATTTTTTATGGCTGAATAATATTCTAGTGTGTGTGTGTGTGTGTGTGTGTGTGTGTGTGTGTGTGTACACTACATCTTCTTTATCCATTCATCTATTGATGGACAATTTGGTTGCTTTCATCACTTGGCTATTGCAGGTAATGCTGCAAGAAATGGGTACATGTATCCCTTCGAATTAGTGTTTTTGTATTTTTTGGGTAAATACCCAGTAGTGCGATTATTGGATTGTAAGGTAGTTCTATTTTTAATTTTTTGGGGAACTTCCATCTGTTTGCCACAGTGGCTACACCAGTTTGCATTCCCAGCAACAGTGCAAGAGGGTTTCTTTTGCTCCACATTCTTACAACGCCTGTTATTACAAGTGGCTTCCCTTTTTGATGTTCTCTTTTTAGCTAAATCTGTTCAAATATTTTAAATTTAAATAACAATTTTTTCTGTCTTTTCAGATTGAACTCATTTGCCAGCAAAATAATATAATAGTATTGGAAGATACAATAAAAAGGCTTAGATCTGTAAGTGCATTTTTCATAAATGTGTGTTGAGGAATCATTTGTATTCTATTAGTAAGACTACAAACAAATGGTACACGTGTTTTAGCTCTCATGTATTTTGTGAACAATAAAAAATATCTGTTTTCTAAAATTAGTACTCTGCTTGATGCACAGGGGCATTTCCCATCTGTAAAAGTATCAGTTTTCTCGCTCCATTTCATCATTGCACCTTTCTTTCCTAGAGGTGGAGAGAACTTTTGGTTGGTTCTATTAGTGCCCTTAGCTTTACATGATTTAAATGATGACTGTGAGTAATTTGATTCTCAAAATATAAGGTGCATTTGTTTACACATTAGCTTATTCCCGTTAGTAATAAATATTAAGTCAAATATTAAAACTTAATTCTGAGGAATATGTTTTCTTTACCTAACAATGCAAAGTGAAACTGCTCTGTTTAGATAGTTTGTCATCATTTGAAATATTTAAAACACTCTCTCTGAAAGTATATCTGTAATTTTCTCCCAATAAAGTATTAGTACAATAAAGATTATGAAAAACAAACAAAAGCTTCTAAACACATTAAAGTGAATGGGAATGTACTTGAAACTGCCTACAAGTATACCATATATAGCATTCATTTAATTTATTCATTTATTGAAAAATTATTGAACATAGATGGTGTGAACAGATGCTTTAATGTTAGCATACAAGTTTTCTCAGCAAATTAATTCAATTTCTAGGACTTGTAATTAGATCTGTGGATATTTCTGGCTTTCCCAAAATTTCTTTACCATTTTTCTTAAAATTATTGACTAAATTTAGGGGTACTTTCGGTTAGACAAAAATATAGTAAATTCAGAAATGCTGGAAAAAGAAGGTATCTAACTGCTTTTTAAAGAATATTGATGAATTATCTTTAAAATACCAACTTTATTATTTTTAAGGATCCTGTTTATTCAACTGGCATTTAGAAAATAATGCTATAGTTTTGCTTGAAATAATGACCTAATTTTTTCCTCCTTGGCAAGATAATTTTAGAGACTGAAAAAGCACAAAATAAATCTCCTTCTAGACTTGATTCCTTTGTCAAGACTTTAGAAGCAGACAGAGATTATTACAAGAGTGAAGCTCAAAATTTGAGAAAGATGATCAGAAGTAGATCTAAAAGTCCAAGACGCCCGTCTCCATCTTCTCGGGTAGGTTTTGGTAATTTGTAAGTATTTTGGAGTTCATTGTTTGAACACTGATTTTTAATTCTTTGATTTACCTAATATGGAAATAATTTATTTTGATTTGGTATGAATTGGTGTATCAAAAAGTTGGGAGAGACAGCAGTCTCTTTGATAGCACAGTGGACCAGTGAAATTGGTTCTTTATCCCCAGTGTTAGTAGTGGTTGGGAAGTAATCAGATAAATATGGACCAATTTGGGATGAAGCTGTTTAAAAGAGAAGTGATTTTTTTAAACGTTTTTTTTTTCATCATTTCCTTTCATTATATAGTCCATGTACTGCTATTAGTGGCACCATTTCCTTAAAAGCACATGTCAAGAAGAATTTCAAATTTCTTGTATAATAATTGCAGGGTACAAACTGTGATGTAGAGCTTTTGAAGACAACAAGAGATCGTGAAGAACTTAAATGCATGCTGGAAAAATATGAGCGTCATTTGGCAGAAATTCAGGGTAATGTCAAGGTTCTTACATCTGAGAGAGACAAGACCTTTCTTCTTTATGAACAGGTAAACTTATTTATAAAGAAAATACCTAAGTAAAAATATTCAGTTCTAAATATATGTAATTCTTTAAGTTCTATAAGAATGCTTAAATCTGCCAAATTGATCAACTAACATTTGGGAATTACCTTCGTTCTTAAGATATTCTTAATGAAACATAATATATTTCCAATACAATAAGTGTATGTGTACATACACACACACACACACACATTATCCCCATATCCAAAAAAGATCATATATATGCATAGAAATAGTCTGATTTTGGGCATGGGGTATGAGAAATGTGTTAAATGATAGGGGGTGGTGAGTTCAAGGTAAAAAGATTTTGATTTTAATAAAACAAATTTTACATTTAAATTTAAGTAAATAAATTTTAAATAAAAATACATTTTAGTAAGAATTACTGCTTGCCACTCTAAGAGAGAAAAAAATGATAAAATACGAACACTGTTTTCTATGTTTGCAATTTATTGGGGGAGATAAAGTATATTGTCTTATATTTACTTTTTGTTACTTTAGCATAAGTAGTCCAGAAGATATTGTAAGAAATAAAAGAAGTGGGTATTTCTTAGTTGTTGTGATCAAGGAAATCTTTGCTAGATGATGTGGAATTTGAGTCCTGAAGGAAGAATGGAGTTCCTGTTATCTTGAAAGGGGTAAGAAGGAACATTCCAGACTAAAGGAATTGTGTGAGGCAAAGAACAAAGGCAGAAAAATGAGTAGATAAATGGATCAATTTAAGACTAATTTGTGCCATTGGAGTAAGAGGGAGCTAAGGCTTGAGAGGTAAATTGGACTAGAGCAGGGGTCTGCAAACCTTTTCTGTAAAGGCCCAGAAAATAAATATCTTGGGCTCTGCAGGCCATGCAATTTATCACCGCTATTGAACTGTGTTGTAGTATGAAAGTAGCTTTGGACAATCTACAAATTTTTGGCTGTGTTACAATATAACTTTTGCATATAACTATATACAGTATAACTTTTACTTTTGGACGCAGAAATTTGAATATCATTATTTTCACTTATTATACATATTTTGAAATCTTCGTTTGCTTTTTTTTAATCATTGAAGAACATAAAAAACATTCTCAGCCCACAGACCTACAAAAACAGGAGGCGGGTTAGGTTTGGCCTGTGAGCTTTATGTAGTTTGCCAACTTCTTGAGTACATGGTAGAAGCTCTTCAATGGGTCTTACACGGGGTTTATACTTTGCTTTATAAGCACTGGCAATCTGGTTATTTTTAGAGAAGAAATGACCAAAGCCACATTTTTACAATTTTAACCTGTTAACAATTTTATATTATTTTTTTCATAATCTGTTATTTTTTTATATAACAATTTTTCTTTCAAGAGAATTGGAGGAAGGAGAAACTGTGGACTTTTTAGAAGGCTGTGAAAGCAGTCTGTTCATGAGGCATTAAGAACTAAACTGGCCAGTGGTGGTGGCGGGGGTGGGAGGTGCCTGGGTAGCTTAGTTGGTTGAGCGGCCATCTCTTGGTTTCAGCTCAGGTTATGATCTCACAGTTCATAAGTTCAAGCCCTGTGTTGGGCTCTGTGCTGATAGTGTGGAGCCTGCTTGGGATTCTCTGTCTCCCTCTCTCTCTGCCCCTCCCCGCTCATGCTCTCTGTCTCTCTCAAAATAAATAAACCTAAACAAAGAAACACTAAGTTTAGGGTGCTATCTGTTGAAATAAGGATAGAGACAGGTGTAAAAGACACTATAAAGGAAACCTTGAGAAGATTTGGTTTTAGCAAAAAGAGGGGATGAATGGAACTGACTGAAATTCTTTTTTGTTTTCTAATTTTTTTTTAACATGTATTATTTTTACTTTTGAGAGAGAGACACAGAGCACAAGCAGGAAAGGGGTAGAGAGAGACACACACACACAGAATCTGAAGCAGGCTCTAGCCCCTAAGCTATCAGCACAGAGCCTGATGCGGAGCTCGAACTCACAAACTCTGAGATCATGACCTGAGCCAAGGTTGGACACTTAACTGGCTGAGCCACCCAGGCGCCCCAAGACTGAAATTCTTTTTTAAATGACTGAAGAACTGTGGTAGTAGAAAAAGAAATAGTAAAGCCATTGGTGACTTGAGGGAAAAAATGTGTTGGTTTCAGACAGATGGAGTAAGATGATGGTTGTACATTCAGAAAGTAATTGCACTCAGGCAGAAAGAAACGTGGGACTGGAGTGGGAAGAGAGGTAAGAGCTGAATATGTAGATGGGTAATTCATCTGCTTAGAGGTAAGTTTTGGGCCTTCAGAGTGGATGAGGTCTCTGAATGAGAAAGCTATAGAGGAACAGAGAAGTCAAGATGTTATGTTGGGACATTTTATTTAATTGGTAGAGGAGCTTTGAAAGAGATAAAGACAGAAAACTAAGGTAGAACAATATTAAGCCCAAGAGAGGAAAGAATCTCAAAGAGTGTGTTAAAGACAATGTCAAATGTTGCCAAATATCAAAAACAGGAGCTGAGGAAAGGCCATTTGGTGAGGTCATTAGATGAAATTCTGCAAAATGGTAGGTATAGGAGCCAGGTTACACTGGAATGGGAGAGTAGGTGCTGAAGAACAGGCAATGGGTACAGACCATGGTGCTTAAAAAAAATTATATGCCAATGCAAAAGAGATAACAGGATGGTAAGTGGGCAGCAAGATTTAGTGACAGTTTTTCGTGATATGGGAGCCTTGTGCCATGGCTGAAGGCAGGGGAGAAAGAGCTAGTGGAGAGGGTGCTATTCAAAGTGAGAGGAAATAATTATATAGTTGTGTCTTGAACAAGGCAGGGCTAGGGATGTCAACCCTCCTGCACAGTTGGAGATCTAAGTTTTGACTTCCCCAAAACTTAATTACTAATAATCTGTTGACCAGAAGCTTTACCAATAACACAAAATCAACTAACACATCTCTTATATATGTACATATATATATATGTATGTACATATTGTGTGTACATATATATACACATACATTTATGTCTATATATTGTGTATATATATACACACAATGTTATTAAGAAAATCATAAGGAGGAGAAAATATGTTTATAGTACTATACTGTATTTATTGAAAAAAATCTGTGTATAAGTGGACCTTTGTATCAATTCAAACCCATGTTGTTCATGGGTTAACTGTAATTGAGTCAGGAGTATCTTAGAAGACATTTCAGGAGATGAGGTCCAGGATTCTGGTGAAGTCTTAGCTGTGGAAATTGGGAGGTAATACATCTTCCTCTGAGACTTGGAGACCAGCTGAATAGGTAGCAATCAAAATCAAGAGGAAGGAAGATTAGGGATTTGAGCAGCAAAGTAGGAGATGAAATTATCTTTAGGTGTGGAATAGGTTTGGGACCTGAGGGTGGTTGAACAAGTGTGTGAGAGTATGTCGGGTTGTTGGTAAGGATTGATGGGCCTTTCTTTCAGGGTAAAAGTAGCCAGAACGTGGAAATGGCTTATATATTTTTGTAGAGAAAGACAGGAACACTAATATTTATTAAAATTGTATTCTACCTGGGAGTGCCTGGGTGGCTTACTCGGTTAAGCATCTGACTCTTGATTTTGGCTTAGGTCATGATCTCACAGTCATGAGATCAAGTCCAGAGTCAGGCTCTTCTCTGGGTGTAGAGTCTTCTTGACAGGCTCCCTCTCTCTCTGCCCCTTCCCCTCAAAACAAAAACAAAAACAAAAACAACTGTATTCTACCTGAATTTTGCTGAATTCAAATTTATATCACAAAATGGATGTAGTAATACGTATCTATTTCTTAGTAAAACATTCTGTCTTGCATTGACTGCCTCTAAATTAATTTTAAAAATTTTTTGGCAAAAATATTATAAACCAAACTTCTAATTATACATTCACTTGCATTTTTGGACATCATTTGAGTTTATTTGTATAAACTCATTAAAAAACATTATCCTGTTGTATGCATTTTTATATATGGTTTGTATTTTAACTGGCTGGATATAAGATAGTTATATTTATGTCTATTCCAAAGCTTTGTTAAATAGAAGTCTTGCATTTAAATAATAGGCACAGGAAGAAATTGCCCGACTTCGACGAGAAATGATGAAAAACTGTAAGTCTCCTAAATCAACAACAGCACATGCCATCCTCCGACGGGTGGAGACTGAAAGAGATGTGGCCTTCACTGATTTACGAAGAATGACCACAGAACGAGATAGCCTGAGGGAAAGGCTAAAGGTTTGGACGAATTTTATCTGTGTGACCATTTGTGAAACATAGTGCAGCAACATTGAAAACATTTTTTTTTTTTAACAGATTGCCCAAGAGACAGCATTTAATGAGAAGGCTCACTTGGAACAAAGGATAGAGGAGCTGGAGTGTACAGTTCATAACGTAAAGAAACATCACTGTTGTGCTTTTGGCTATAAACTGTCAGTGGCTTCCCCCTTTCTCTTTTTTTCTATGTTCAGAGAGGTTCTTTCATTTTTCTAAGACAGTGTTTGTAGTCCTAAAATATTTAAGGTGGTATGTATGGTATAAATTATCACCTTCTCATTGTTTATTTTCTTCCAAAAAAATATGTAAGTAAAGTTTTTTGTGTTAGGTTGCAAAGTGTGTTCTTTAAAAAAAAAACAACCCATTAGGGATGCATTCTCAGGGATGTTAGCAAATTTCTCATCTCCCTATTTCATTAAAGATAACATTGCCAGATACAGAGAAACTGGCTTATTCTACCTAAAGAGTAGCTAAGGTAGAGAAAATTATTATGGAATGAAAATTAATGAGAATAATATATTTAAACAATTTAAATGTGAAGCATCACTTTTTTACTAGTCAAGGATTTGAGATGCTATGAATATATATTTGATATGTTATGACTATAAACAATTAGGGGAAGTTGCTTTTCTATTACCAGGTTTAATTGAATATATTTATAAATTTGTCAATGTTGTTATAAAGAGAAAGAAAAAGCATTACTCAGGAGAGGAAAACATTTTTTTTCATAATTCCACTTTATATGTGTATCTTATTAATGTTGAACAACAAATAAATCTTTTTGCAAATAAGAGACATATGCTACATTCAAAATGAACCAGATTGAACATATAGATACATATACTGTGATAGGCATTATGCACAGGCCGTGCAGTGGCTTATTCTTGTTCCTGCTCCACAATACCTTGTCCATACAGCCTCCCACAATATTCAGGTCTCATCTGATCATCTCCTAGTGTAAATCTTGTCATATGCCACAGTTTGTACAAAGAGAGGATGTCTCTTTAGGAAGATTTTGTTAGTGATGGCAGTAACCTTGTCATTCTACTTGTATAGCTTGATGATGAACGTATGGAGCAAATGTCAAACATGACTTTGATGAAGGAAACCATAACCACTGTGGAAAAAGAAATGAAATCACTAGCAAGGAAGGCAATGGATACAGAAAGTGAACTTGGAAGACAAAAGGCAGAGAATAATTCTTTGAGGTAAACTAAATTACCTTTAAACAAGTAGTTTAACTACTAGATCTGTTTTTATAGTGTATTTTATAATGATAATTAAGTTATTTGTTGACTTTAATTTCTGAGAGGATTATTATGAAGCAATTGTAGAAACCTCAGCACACATTAAATGATTTTTCCCAAGATCACTTACAGACTAGTAATGCCATATTTAACTAGGAATCAAACTTCCAGTAATCTTCATCTTACATTTGCATAAAGCCTTAATATTTAACTGACATAGCTTTTACAAAGTCCTTCTGGGTATAGAGCATATTTGACTTTGGTGTTTGAATGTGTAAGAACATGTATTGGAACTTTTGTTAATTGAAGGCCACGTGGGTACTTAGCCCTTCCTATATACTGACTGGTATGGTAGCAAAAGATATGCTAAAGTTGGTGATGGGCATCAAGGAGGGCACCTGTTGGGATGAGCACTGGGCGTTGTATGGAAACCAATTTGACAATAATTTCATATTAAAAATAAAAAAGGGGAATAAGTTTTTGAGGACCTCCATGTTAGGAATTTTACTTTTAGTATCTGCTGCTGTGAAAAATAGAGTTTTACAGATTCGGTAATGTTGAATTGCAGTGCGTCTGTGAATATTTGAAAAATAGTTGTTCATAGGAGTGTGAAATATATTTTTAAGTCTACAGATAATTCTTGGTTCACATAAGAGTTCCAAGAGTCTCCTGTTTGATCTTTCAAGGGTCTGTGGTACATATTTTTATACCACTTGTCAGGATAGATAATCACTCAAATTTTTTCCCTTCATTCATTCATTCATTCATTCATTCATTCAGTCATTCGTTCATGGGTCTGTAGTACATATGTTGAAATCACTTGTCAGGATAGATAATCATTCAAATTTTTTTCATTCATTCATTCACTCATTCATTCATTTACTTTAAAGTTTATTTATTTATTTTGAGAGAGACAGAGAGCAAGCGGAGGTGGGGCAGAGAAAGGGGGATACAGGATCCAAGGCAGGGTCTGTGCTGAGATAGCAGGGAGACCAATGTGGGGCTTGAACTCACAAACCACGAGATTATGACCTGAGCCGAAGTCAGACACTTAACCAACTAAGCCACCCAGGTGCCCCTCGCTTCATTTATTTTTTAATTTCCTGTTTAAAAGGATACTGCAGCCTTGGGTAAAATAAAAATAATAAAATAAGATGACAACAACAAAGAAAACCTTGGAAAATAGAGAAATGGGTAAAGAAAATTTAAATCATCCATGATTCTGTAACTCATTGAAAACTATCATTAATATAGGTCTCTTTCTAATCAGAAATATTTCCATCCATATTATATAAACTTTCTGTGCAATTGATGTTGGCCAGTTTCATTTAATTGTATATCATAAGCATTTTCCTGTGTCATTAAAAGTTCCTTGAAAGTAGTTTATTAAAATATTCTAACAGATAGAAGTATAATACTTCTGAGGGTTTTTGCATACACTTGTTTTCTTTTAACAGTGTTATTAGAGTCTAATTGACATACATACAGTAAACTGCACATATTTTTAAAAGTGTTTAGCTTGTTTTGACATATGTATATACCTGTAGCACAGTCAAGATAGTGGCCTTATCCATCATTCCCAAAAGTTTCCTCCTGCCCCTCTGTAACTTCTAACTTATTCTGCCAATCTCTGGACGACCACTGATTTGTTTTCTGTTATAGAGATTTGTTTGGATTTTCTAAAATGTTATATAAATAAAATCATGTAGTATATATTCTTTTATTGGGCTGCCTTCCCTCAGCATAATTATTTTGAAATTTATCTATGTTATATAATCAATAGTTTATTCCATTGTATGAATAAACCTCATGGACATTTTGGTTGTTTCCAGTTTTGGACTATAAAAAATAAAACTTTCATGTACATTCTTATACGAGTCTTTGTATGGACATAAGCTTTTATTTTTCTTGGATAAATACCTAAGAGTATAGTGACTGAGTCTTGTGATGTTTATATGTTTAACTTTTAAAGAAACCATTAAACTGCTTTCCAAAGTGGTTGTATTATTTTATTTTACATTTGTACCAGTAGTGTATAAGTGTTCCAGGTGTTACATAGCCTCACCAACACTTGGTATGCATTATCTTTTTAATCTTTAACATTCTATTAGGTAGGTTTTATGGTTTTAATTTGCCTTCTGTAATAACCAATGATTTTGAGCATCTGTACATGTGCTTACATGCCATACATTTGTCTTCTTTAGTGTCTGTTCAATCTTTTGCACACTTTTATTGAATTGTTTAAATTACTATCAAGTTGTAAAAGTCCTTTCTATATTGTAAGTCCTGCGTCACATGTATTTTGCAAATATTTTCTCCCAGCCTGTGGCTTGCCTTTTTATTAAGTGTCTTTTAATGAGCAAATGTTTTTCATTTTGATTAAGTGAAGTTTATTGATTTTTTGAAAATTTTATCCAGCTTTTTGTATTCTTTTAAAGAAATTGTTATCAGGGCTAAGGTAATATTTTTCTTCTGTGTTTTATTCTAGCAGTTTAGTATTAAAATTTAACATTTAAATCTGTGATCCATTTCAAAGTTTTTGTGTTTAGTACACAGGATATAAATCAAAGTTCACTTTTTTTTTTTTTTGCATAATGATAACCAAATGTTCCAATACCACTTATTATAAAACTATCCTTTCCATAGTGAATTGTTTTTGTGCCTTTGTAGAAAGTCAGTTGTCCATATATGTGTAGGTCTGTTTCTTGAAGATCTGTTTTGCTTGATGGATCTGTTTATATATCTTGATTCCAATACTACCTGTCTGATTACTTTGGTTTTATTTTTAAAATCTTCACATTAGGTAATGTTAGTCTTTAACTTTGTTCTTTCTCAAAGTAGTTTTGGCTATTCTAGTTCCTTTGTATTTTATTTTAATTTTAGAATCAGCTTCACAGTGTATACAAAAAAAGCCTGCTTGGGAATTTGATTGGAACTGGGGGACACTGACATCTAGAATATCAAGTGTTCCCACTCATAAATACAGTGTGTCTTTCCATTCTTTACATCTTTAATTTCCCTCAGCAATGTTTTATAGTTTTTAGAGTGCTCTCGTACTTCTTTTTTTGTCAGATTTATTTCTATTTCCTATTTTTTGATGCTGTTATAAATGGAAATTTAAAATTTTACTTTCTGATTTTTATTGCTTGTATATGAAAATACAGTTGTTTTTAAAGATAAACTTTGTATTTTAGAGCAGTTTTAGATTTACAGAGCAATTGTGAAGATGGTAGAGTTCCTACTTACCTCACACCCAATTTCCTCTGTTATTAATATCTTACATTAGTACATTACATTTATTACAATTAAAGAATCTATTACTTGATGCATTATTATTAACTAAAGTCCATACTTTTATTCAGATTTCCTTAGTTTTCCCCTAATGTCCTTTTTCTGTTCCAGGATCTCATCCAGGACACTACATTACATTTAGTTGTCATGTCTCCTTAGGCTTCTCTTGGCTATGACAGTCTCAGACTTTGCTTGTTTTTGATGACCTTGACAGTTTTGAAGAGTACTGATCAGGTATTTTGTGGAATGTCTCTCAATTGGGATTTGTCTTCTGTTTTTCTCATGATTAGACTGGGTAATATGTTTTTGAGAGAAAGGTCACAAAAGTAAAATGCCATTTTAGGGTACATATATATCCAGGGTATCATGGGTACATATTATCAATATGATTTATTACTGTTGATTTTGATCTTTATCACCTCGCTGAGGAATTGTGTGCCTTTTCAAGAATGTCATATAATTGAAATCATACAGTATACAACCTTTTCAGACCAGCTTCTTTCACTTAGCAATGTGCATTTTAGGTTCGTTTGTGTTTTTTCATAACTGGATAGCTCATTTCTTCTTATCATTGATGTAGGTACCACAGTGTGTTTATTCATGCACCTATTGAAGGACATCTTGGTTGCTTTCAGTTTTTGGCAATTATGAATAAAGCTGCTGTAAACTTTCATGTGTAGGTTTTTGTGTGGACATAGGTTTTCAAATCAGTAAATACCTAGGGGAATAATTGCTGAATTGTTGAATAAATCTGTATTTAGCTTTATAAGAAACTGCCCAACTCTTTCAAAGTGACTGTACTATTTTGTATTCTCACCAGCAATGAGTGAGAGTTTCTGTTGCTCCATATCCTTATCAGCATTTGATATTGTCAGATTTTTTTATTTTAGCCATTTTAATAGCTATAATAACTATGGAGCAATATCTCATTGTTTTAATTTGCAATTCACTAATGACAAATGATGTGGAGCATCTTTTCATATTGTTACTTGCCATCTGTATCTTTTCTTTGATAAGGTATCTGTTCACTTATTTGCCAATTTTTCAATTGTTTTGTTTGCTTACTATTGAATTTTAAGAATCCTTTGAATACATGTTGTTATCAGATATGTGGTTTGCAAATATCTTCTCCCTATCTGTGCCTTGTCTTTTCATTCTTTTAAAAGTGTCTTTTTTAAAGCAGAAATTTTAAATTTTGATAAAGTTCAACTTACTTTTTTATTTCATGGATAGTATTTTTGGTGTTTAATGTGTTTAAAAACACATAACCAAACCCAAGTGCACATATTTTTCTCTTGTGTTTTCTTCTAGAAGTTGTATAGTTTTGCATTTCATGCTTAAAGTCAGTGATCTATGTTGAGTTAATTTTTGTGAAAGATATACTCAGTTCACTTAAATTGCATATGGATGTCTTAAAATTGTTCCAGCACCATTTGTTGAAAGACTGCCCTTTCTGTGTTGTCTTTGATCCTTTGTCAAAGATCAGTTGCCTATATTTGTGTGGACCTATTTCTGGGATCTCCATTGTGTTCCATTGATCTATTTTGTTTATTTTGCCAAACCATGCTGTTTTGATTATTATTGCGTTATTGTAAGTCTTGAAACTAGGTATTGTGAATCCTCCAACTTTCTTGTCGCCAATAGTGTATTGACTATTCTTGATCTTTTGCCTTTCCATGTAAAATTTAGAATCAGTTTCTCTGATTCTACAATAAATATTTATAAAATAGCTTTCTGAGATTTTAATTGGGTTTGCATTGAATCTGTAGATCAAGTTGGGGAAAACTGACATCTTTATTTTATTTTATTTTTATTTTTTAATTTTTTTGAGAGAGGGGAGTGAGGGAGGGGCAGAGAGAGTTAGGGAGAAAAAGAATCTTAAGCAGGCTCCATGCCCACCATGGAGCCCAGCACGGGGCTTGATCTCACGACTGTGAGATCATGACCTGAGCCGAAATCACAAGTTGAACACTCAACCCACTGAGCCACCCAGGTGCTCCACAACTGACATCTTAATATGGGATGTTTCAATCCATGAACATGGAATATTTATCCATGTATTTAGATCTTTGATTTCTTTCATCATTGTTTCACAGTTCTCTGCCTATAGATACTGTACATTAATTTTGGAAAGTTCTAGGCTGTTATTACTGAAAACATTTTTTTTATTACATTTTGTTATTACTGAAAACATTTTGTGGCTCAAACCCACAGACTGCGAGATCATGACCTGAGCCGAAGTCGGACGCTTAATTGACTGAGCCACCCAGGCGCCCCTACTTAAAACATTTTTAAAATTGAAGTGTAGTTGATATGTATTAGTTTTAGGTGTGTAACAGTGATTTGACAATTTATATACATTATGAAATGTTCGCCACAAGTGTAGTTTCCATGGATCACTGTACAGTTATTACAGTATTATTGACTATATTCCCTATGCTGTACTTTTCATCCCCATGACTTATTTTATAATTATTTCAAATATTTCTTATGCTCTTATTCTCTTGTTTTTTCTCCTTTTGGTATTTCAATTATACCCATAGTTCTTGGATGTTCTGTTGTTTTGTTTTTTTTTTCTTTTTCATTTCGCATTTTAGTTTGGGAAGTTTTATTGACCTGTTTTCGAGCTCAATGATTTATGCTTGACTGTGTCTAATCTGCTGATGAGACCATCAAAGATATTCTTCATTTTTGTCACAATAATTTACTTTCTAGCATTTCATTTTGTTTCTCTCAGGTTTTCATCTGTTTATGTTACCCACCTATTACTGCATATTGTCTACTTTTTCCATTAATCTCCTTAACCAATTAATCATAGTTATTTTAAATTTTCTGATAATTCCCATGTCTGTGCTATATCTGAGTCTGGTTTCATTCTTCAGGTTGTGTTTTTGCTTGACTTTTGGCATGCCTTGTAATTTTTTTTTTTTGTTGTTGAAGCCACACGTATTGGGTGTTAACTGAAGTAAATAAGCCTTTAGTGTAAATGTTTATGTTAATTTGACTGGAAGTTGATCTAAGTTCAGTGTGTGTTATAGATGCAGATGCCAGAGACTTCAAATTCCTATGTGAAGGGATTGTTTCTCTTTTTGACTTTAAGCTTCCTTAAGTATCCCTCCTAAGTGAGAGCTTGCATCTTGCAGCTCTTTTGCTTGTAATTCACTGTGATTATCATGGAGCACTATTAATGTGTTGGTTAGGTGAGAGGAGGGAACATGTTTTCTAATGGTATAACTTTTATTTTTTTATCCACTTATGTGAAACAGGAAGGCTAGAGAGGGTAAAGTGGGAGAAATGCCCTTCTCTAGCTGGGATAAGGCTCTGGTAAAGTCTTTTTACTTGAAGATTAAGCCTATTATGGAGGATGCTCTGGGCATATTTCATAATAATTACTTTTCCCCTGTCAGAGTCATAAGGGGATCTTTCTCAGATCTTTACTGTGAGAACCTACTGGAGTTCCTGGAGGTAAACATACTGAAGTATAGGGAGCCTTCTAAGATTGTGGCCCCTAGGAGCTTCTCACTCTCATGTTAGTACAAACTCAGCTTCCAGCAATGCATCAAATTTATCATTTAAATTTCTTAACCATTTGTGATTCAGCTGGCTTTTGCTCCAGATGAGCAGATCTTGATTATTCTTTTCAGATTTTGAATTGGCAGTTTGCTCTGTAATTCACTCTTCTAATGTGTCACAGCAAGTCTTTGATTTTCATTTTGTTCATCTTTTTGTTCTTATAACAATGGAAATGACAGTTTCTAAGCTCCTTATTTGTCAGAGTTGAAATCAGAAGTCCTACAATTGATTTTTGTATATTTATCTGGTATTTTACAACTTTGCTAAATTTACATTTTGGTTCTAGTGGCCTTTTTGTAGAATCTGGTTAATTTTCTACATAGACACTTAGAGCATCTGCAAATAAAGACAGTTTTACATGCTTAGTCTGCATGCTTTTTTGTTTTGTTTTGTTTTGTTTTGTTTTGTTTTGTTTTGTTTTCTGTTTCTTATTGCATTGGCTAGAATATCTACTAACAGTGTTCAGTAGAAATGGTGAAGTAGACATCCTTGTCTTGTTCCACATCATAGGGGGAAGCATTTAGACTCTCAACAGTTAGTATGATGTTAGCTGTATGTTTTTCATAGATGTCTTCTATCAGGTTGAAGAAGTTTCCTTTTATTCTCAGATTACTGAGAACTTTTTTTTCAGGAATAGATGTGCTTTGTCAAATCGGTCAGGATATATTATACTTTTTATAGATTACTGTTGTACATTAACTAATGTTTTGTTTGAGATATTTACATTTCTTTTTATAATTGATTTTGGCCAATAACTTGCCTTTCTTAGGACTACTTAAAATCAGAATTTGTTATCAATGTCATGTAAACCTTATAATAATCTTCTCAATTCATTTTGTCTTCTTTTATTACCTTGAAGAATTTGAATAATATTAGAGTTTTAGTACTTAACCAATGAAGCCTTTTGGGTCCAACTTTTTTTTTTTTTTTGAGGGAAGGATTTATTTTATTTGTTTAATGGATAAAAAAACAATTAGAAGTTTCTTCTTATGCCATTCAATAGATACTTTTGAGGCATTAGTTCACTTTCTCTAAATTTTAAAACATTTTTTGAATAATTTTGTTTACAATATCCTATGAACATTTTAATGTCTACAGAATCTATAGTGATTTCCTCTTTTTTAGTCTGTTGTCATCAGTCTTTTCAAAGGACTAACATTTGCTTTGGTGATCCTCATTAAGTTTTATTCTTTATTGTCTCTATTTTCTTTAGATTTATTTTTAAGTTTTTCAGACAAATGCTTATGTTATTACTTTTCAGCTTTATTTCTGATATAAACATTTAAAGCCATAAGTTTTCCTCAAAATACTTATTTGAATGTATCCTGTAAGTTTTGTTATGTACTTTTGAAATGTTTTCCAGTTTTCCATCATTACTTCTTGATCTATTGGTTGTTTAAAAGTGTGATTTTAAGTATCCAAAAACATAATGAATTTTCACTTATCTTTGATTGACTTCTTGCTAATTACATTGCTTCACAGATAATACTGTTAGATTTCAAATTTCTGAAATTTGTTGCCCTCTACTTTTATGATCAGTTTTTGGTAATTATCTGTGTATACTTAAGAAATTTGTAAAATCTGAAATAGTCTATAAATTCTGCAATACTTTTGTATTTGTCCCTTAGTTCAGATTTGTAATCATGTTATTCAGATATTACAAATTTGGACTAAATTTTGTGTCTCATTTACAGGAATTTTACTGAAAAAGCTGTCTAAACTTCTGGCTCCAGAATCTTACATTTTATTCTCTTTTAAACCTACTGTAATCTGCCTTTTCTCCCACCATTCTATGAAAACTTTTTACAAGGCAATATTTACTTTCATGTTGCTCAATTCAGTGGTTGATCCTCAGTCTTCATTTTGTTTCACCTATCAGCAATATTTGACAAATATAATCAGTTGTGGTTTTTTTTTTTTTTTAATTTTTTTTTTCAACGTTTATTTATTTTTTGGGACAGAGAGAGACAGAGCATGAACGGGGGAGGAGCAGAGAGAGAGGGAGACACAGAATCGGAAACAGGCTCCAGGCTCTGAGCCATCAGCCCAGAGCCTGACGCGGGGCTCGAACTCCCGGACCGCGAGATCATGACCTGGCTGAAGTCGGACACTTAACCGACTGCGCCACCCAGGCGCCCCTAATCAGTTGTGTTTTTAGCTACTCCTTTGGCTTCTGAGGTACTATGCTCATTTGATTTTCTTTTCATCTCTTTGGCTGTCCTGTTTCAGGCTCTTCTAGTTCATCCTCCATGACCTCCAAATGTTTGATTATCCTCAAGCTCAGTCTTAGACTGCTTCTCTTCTTGTATATGTACTCATCCATCAGTGAATTCATCTAGTCTTGTGTATTTACTCTTGACTCTCAAATGTGTATCTGTAGCATGGATCTCTGTCTTGAACTCCGGACTTGAATGTACAACCACCTCCTTTTCATCTTCACTAGGATGTCTCATTGACATCTCGAAACTTAACATTTCCAAACCTGAGTTCTGCTATCCACTATCCTTCACCCTCCAACACCCACAAATTTATTCTTTCAGTCTTCCCATCTCAGCAAATGGAAAGTCTGTTCATGTAATTCTTGGCCTGAAACCTTGAAGCAATCTATGGTTTCTCCTTTCATGTATCCATATCCAATCCAGTTTGTTCTGTCTTCAAAATATACTCAAAAGCAGAGCATTTCTCATAACTTTTGTTGCAACCATGCTGGTATTGAAGGATATTTTTGCAAGGTAGAGAATTCTAAAGGTTGGGAATTATTTTTAACACTTTGATACTTTCTTTCCAGTATCTTATGACTTGCATTATTTCTGCTGAGTAGTCAAGTGTCAGCTTATTTTTTATAGATCAATATTTTGTATTTTGTAATATATTCATATCATAGTTTCGTATTTGTATGTACAAAAGGCAAAGAATTACATAGAATCTACATAGGAGTTATGTAATCCAACTACATTCAAGTATAGTTAAAATATTGTTCCTGTTCTCTCTTTTGTCAGTTGATGGGAAAATTATAAGTTTTGTCTCATGTGTGAACTCCACTCACTAGAAGTTGAGTCCTAAGCACAGGTTAGCACATGTCTGGATATCTATATGTCTAAACAGGTTCCATAGCGTTTTAAGTCAAATCAGCCACAAAGAAATGGATGCATTTCTGTTTGGGTTTACCTGCTGATGAAGAAGAAAATCTCCAGTGTTTCAAAACAAGTACTCATTATCTGTGTTTCTATACGGCTTAAATGAACTTTTCTTTCTAAATAGGTATGTTTTAGTAGCAGCAGTTCTTCTATTTGGGTTTCTATGTCAGATAAATCAACAATAGTAAAAAGTTGGATTGTTTTCAGAGTATTTCCTCAAAGGAGATTAAAAAAAAGAAAAAGATCTGTGTGTCTGCATCAGAGTATCAAACATTTCTAGGAAGAATTTCTCATATAGTTGAATGATTGATAGAGCTATCTGTTAACAAAAAGTTAGTTTGGGCCTTTATGTTCAGTGATTCCAAAGACTGGTTTAGTTTGAGTTTGGTTATTTGCAACTAAAAAGATTTCAGTATTAAAATCTATTCTAGGGGCTCCTGGGTGGCTCAGTTGGTTAAGCGTCTGACTCTTGATTTTGGCTCAGGTCATGATTCCAGGGTACTTAAATATAAATCTAACAAATTATGTGTAAAATCTATATGAGGAAAACTACAAAACTAGTGAAAGAAATCAAAGAGGAACTAAATATATTGAAAAAAATTCAATGTTCATGGATAGGAAAACTTAATATTTTCAAGATGTCCATTCTTCCCAACTTGTTCTATAGATTGAATAAGTTCAAATCAAAATTGCTGCAAGTTATTTGTGGATATCAATGAACAGCTTCTTTTTTTATTTATTTTTATTTTTTATTAATTTTTTTTAATGTTTATTTTCGAGAGAGAGTGAGAGAAACAGAGCATGAGCAGGGGAGGGGCAGAGAGAGAGAGGGAGACACAGAATCCAAAGCAGGCTCCAGGCTCTGAGCTGTTAGCACAGAGCCTGACACAGGGCCCGAACTCACAAGCTGTGAGTTCATGACTGAGCTGAAGTTGGACACTCAACTGGCTGAGCCACCCAGGCACCCCAATGAACAGATTCTAAAGGTTATATGGAGAGGCAAAAGAATGGGCAACAGAAATTGAAGAAAAACTAAGTTGGAACACTGACGCTACTTGACTTCAAGACTTACTAAAAAGCTACAGTAATCAAGACAGTGTGGTATTGGTAAAAGAATAGACAAATAGATCAATGGAACAGAATAGACAGTCCAGAAATAGGCCATGTAAACATAGGCAACTGATCTTTGACAAAGGAGTAAAGGCAATATAACAGGGCATAGATAGTCTTCTCCACAAATGGTGCTGGAACAACTAATATCCACATGCCAAAAAAAAAAAGCAACACAGATATCACACCCTTCAAATTAACTCAAAATGGATCGTATACCTAAATGTAAAATGCAAAACTTCAAAACCTCTAGAAGACAACAGGAGAAAATCTAGTTTTTCTTGAGTATGTTGATGACTTTTTAGATACAATACCGAAGGCACAATCCATGCAAGAAATTATTATTTGGACTTCATTAAAATTAAATACTTCTGCTCTGCAAAAGACAATGTCAAGAAAATGAGAAGCCAAGCCACAGACTGGGAAAAAATGTTTGCCAAAGGCACATCTGATAAAGAGCTATTAACCAAAACCTACAAAGAACTGTTTAAAAATTCAACAATAAGAAAACAACCCAATTAAAAAAATGGGCCAAAGACCTTAGCAGACCTCACCAAAGAAGATATACAGATGGCACATAAGTGTATGAAAAGATGTTCCACATCATAGGTCATCAGCGAAATTCAAATTAAAACAACAATGAGATTCCATTATATACTTATTAGAATAGACAAAATCTGGATCACTGACAAAAATGCTGGTGAGGACGTGGATCAATAGGAGCTCCTATTCATTGCTGGTGGGAATTCAGAATGGTACAGCCACTTTATTTGACAGTCAGTTTCTACAAAGCTAAACACAGTCTTAACATACAGCCCTCCATGGTATTTACTCAAAGTAATTGAGTCTTATGTGCACACAGAAATGTGGACATGATGTTTATAGCAGCTCTAATCATAATTGCCCAAACTTGGAAGCAACCAAAATCTAGTCTAGGACTCTGGGCATTTGAAAAAACTATATATAGATAGCTGTTTAAAGTTCTGGGGTACCTGGGTGCTCCTTTGGTTAAGTGTCTGACTTTGGCTCAGGTCATGATCTCGTGGTTTGTGGGTTCGAACCCTGCATCCGGCTCTGTGCTGACATCTCAGAGCCTGGAGCCTACTTCAATTCTGTGTCTCCGTCTCTATCTGCCCCTCTCTCGCTTGTGCCCTGTCTCTTAGTCTCTCTCCCTTTCAAAAATAAATAAACATTAGCAAAATTATGAAGTTCTAAATATTTCTTGGAGGAGTTGTAAGAGTCTTTTCTGACATTAGAGTTACAAGAGTCTGCAAAAGAATCTACTGGCTTTATATCTAAAGTTTCTATTGCTTAAATGTGTTTTAGGTGTGGGTTTATTGATCAGTGATTTAAAGATCTGATTTGATAACTTCTGATTATGTGTGTAGTTTTCCATTTTGTTTTTTGTATTAGATGGATCTCTGTTGTACACGGGCATATGGCTATTTTGGAAAATAGATGGCTGTAATGCAATTTAACAGCATAGAAATAGCCACAGTGTACACTGGAAGGTTTTGCCAATCCTCCCGTGTGTCTTTCAGGATTCATCATTATCATATGAATTGATAGGCTCATTACATTTATACTTCTGACTTTAGTATGCATTTTATTTAAGATTAAAAAGAATCTCTATATCCAGCGTGGGGCTCAAATCCACAACCCTGAGATCAAGAGTTGTGCACTCTACCAACTGAGCCAGCCAGGCACCACTTAGCATGCATTTTTTAATGATTTTTCTCTTTAAGTAGGATTCGTACTCAGCATGGAGCCCAACACAGGGATTGAGCTCAGGACCCTAAGATCAAGACCTGAGCTGAGATCAAGAATTGGGTGCTTAACCAATTGAGCCATCCAGGCGCCCCAGCATGTGTTCAAAAAAAGTTTTTTAAGTCTTTTATTTATTTTAGAGAGAGAGTGTGTGTGTGATCTTTATTTTTGAAAGAGAGAGAAAGAGAGTGCTAATGGGGGAGGAACAGAGAGAGAGGGAGACACAGAATTTGAGGCAGGCTCCAAGCTGTCAGCACAGCCTGAGGTGGGGCTTGAACCTATGAACTGGGAGATCATGACCTGAACCAAAGTTGGACACTTAACCAACTGAGCCACCCAGGTACCCCCCCAGCATGAATTTTTAAATACTGTTTTACAAGAAAAAAAGCTAAGAAAATAATCTGTCAAGGCATTTGAAAAGATTCTTCAGTTGGACTAAAGTAGAACTTCACTATATTTTCAAATATTTTCTTATTGTTGATTTATCGTACCATTCTGCAGACAATGTTTTGTTTGTTTTGTTTTCCCCCAAATGCATGCCAAATAAAAGTAGGAATTAGGTAGGATTTTTTAATAGTCAGATATTGTACAGAGAATGTTTTGTCTTAATTGTCCATGGTAGTTCTCTGCCAAAAGCTAGGTAATTTTTTGTAATAGCACCACTGAAACCCCTTGCTGCCTTCCATGAGCCAAGGGACAGAGTGATAGCTTTCCTAATGTTTTCCCAGGCAGCCAGAGTGCCCATGGTCAGAGCACTCATAGTAATTATACCCATATCAGTCTATTTTTTATCTGATTCAAACTTGAATATAGTTTGTCTTTTTCCTTTCTACTTATAAGGTATTCTCTATATGGCTCCTTTTAATCCACTATATGTTCCTAGGTGTGTGTGTGTGTGTGTGTGTGTGTGTGTGTGTGTGTGTAACTTATCCTTGGGTTTGGAGGATTTTTTTATTCCTAGGGGTGTGTGTGTGTGTGTGTGTGTGTGTGTGTGTGTGTGTGTGTGTTTAACTTATCCTTGGGTTTGGAGGATTTTTTTATTCCTAGGGGTGTGTGTGTGTGTGTGTGTGTGTGTGTGTGTGTGTGTGTGTGTGTTTAACTTATCCTTGGGTTTGGAGGATTTTTTTACTTCATTGCTTGATATCTTTCAGCAGTTTTAGAGAACTCTCCACTGTTTTCATTTCAGATGTTACTTTTGCCTATTCATACTGTATTCTGAATTTTTTTCTGACCTTTCTTCTAGTTCACTCATTTCCTCTTTGACTGTGGTTGAACTTGCTGTTAAACCTTATCAGTTGAATTAATTTTGGTTTTTGCATTTTTCATTTCTGGAATTTGTATTTGACACTTTTAAAATATATATTTTCAAGTCTCTTGAGAAATCTTCAATCTTGGCTTTTTTTCTCCTTTGATATATTAAGCATAGTTGTTTTTTTTAAAGTTCTGTTTCTGATAACTCCGTTATCTTGATTCTGCATGGTTCTATTTTTATTGAGTCTATTCTTGTTATCTTTTGTTTCTCTTATTTTTTCCAGTTATGTGATATTGTCTTCTGTGTGTCTGGTTATTTTTGACTGAGTATATAATACTGAATATGAAAATGTATAGAAATCATTTGAGACCAGAATATTGTTTTCCTCTAGAGAGGATATATGTATTTGCTTTGTCAGAACTGAGATAATTTGAGGGGTATGTATGTATATAATTTGCTTTGTCAGAACTGAGATAATTTGAATCTGGGCTTAAATCTTTTGTTCTAACTATTCAGGGTCCCAAACAAATGTGTATGTGTAGGAGACAGTGGTTTACTCAGTATTTTACCCTTTCTTGGTGGGACTTGAAGCAGGCTCCAGGCTTCAGGCTCTGAGCTGTCAGCACAGAGCCTGATGCTGGGTTAGAATTCATCAACCACTAGATCATGACCTGAGCCGAAGTTGGACACTCACCCAACTGAGCCACCCAGGCACCCCTCCATTTGTTTTTCTTACCTCTTTTCTTTTTTTTTCCCTGCCTTTCTGTGGGTTACTTGAACATTTTTAGAACTCCATTTTAATGTATCTGTAATACTTTCTAGTATCTCTGTATAGATATTTTCTCTGTTGGTGTAGGTATTTCATTTTACATATGTAACTCATCACAGTCTATTGGTGCCACATTTATCAGTTTAAGTGTAGAAATCTTCACTCCCATTAAGTCTTTTCACCTCCCCCATTTGTAATTGTCTTAATGGATACAGATTTATTTTGTTCTTCCCAGGACTTATGTTCCTTTAATATTGGTGTTTGTATTTTTCACTGGTCATTCTTTATTCTAAGATTTTATATATTTTATTAGCCATTATTTCTTTGAATATTGTGTGTATTCTATCCTGGAATTAGATGAATATTGGACCTTCTTGTTCTTTACTTTATATTGCTTAACCTCTTCTGTATTTTTCTCTCTTTTTATCTGTACTCTATTATAGGTAATTTCCTCTGATCTGCTTTTTTCCAGCTTACTAATTGTCTCTTCAGCTGTGTTTATTTTGTTCTTAAACTTATCTGTTGATATTGTTTTTTTTTAAAAATTTCAATGATTTTAGTTTAATTTTACCTGAAGTTCTTTTAGGTTCTTTTAAAAATCTAGACTTTTTTCTGATTATATATTCTTCTATGTCTTTGTATTTAAGCACATCTGTTTTTAAGTTTCTATTTGATAATGCTGTAATATGAAGTTATAGGGCTCTAATTTTGGGTTTCTTGACTCACACTAAGTTTGGGTTATTCCTTAATATGATTTTGAAATTTGGATTGGGAGCTTGTTTTCAACAGGCCTTTATCTAAGGTTTAGTTCTGTGTCTGGGTTGAGAGTATATCTTGTTAGAGAAGTTATGTGTTTATTTCTACCAAGTGTTCTAGATTATATGACCATCCTAGAACCAGATTTTATTTAGATTTCTTATTTTGATGTTAAGAATTCCCAAGAAAGACTTTTAATTGTTACTGTTATCCTGTGCCTAGTAATGGTTGACAAGCTGATTTTGTCTAGTTTGACGTTTCCACTAATAGTGTAGCTCTCATTAGCTTTACGTGGAGGATCTTAGTTCTCATACTTGTGTTGCGGACATTTCTGTCCTGATCTTCTGTTTCTGATTTAAAACATAAGACCTTAGGCTAGTGAGACAGGGAAATCCCAACCACATATAATATAACATTAGTTCATAGTCCTACTGCTCTGATTTCTCTTACAAAATAAATTTTGCTATACATTTAAAGAGATGCTCATTTTATTCAGTATGTCTAAGTGTTTTGTGTTGAGGGAACTTTCAGATTATCTAGTTTCCGTATTGCCAGAAATTATAGTCTGTTTGTTTGTTTATTGACTATGTACTTCTTGAGGATGAAGCCAGTGCCCACCTACTTCACCCTAGCTTCCTAAATGTTTGTGGAATGAAATTCTGTTCATTAAAAATTTATTAGTAATAGTTAAAAACCAAAATGAACCTAAATGTCTAATAATAGAGGAGTACTTAAATAAATGATTGTATTTACTTAGAAGGAGATGGCTATTGCTCATATAATACTTTTCATCCTTAAAAGGGTGATTTGGTTTCCTTTGCAGTGCAGAAGTTTTATATCTTGATGAGGTCCCAATAGTTCATTTTTGTTTTTAATTCCCTTGCCTTTGGAGATGTGTCAAGTAAGAAATTGCTGCGTCTGAGGTCAGAGAGGTTTTTTCCTGCTTTCTCCTCTAGGGTTTTAATGGTTTCCTGTCTCACATTCAGGTCCTTTATCCATTTTGAGTTTGTTTTTGTGAATGGTGTAAAAAAGTGGTCTAGTTTCATTCTTCTGCATTTTGCTGTCCAGTTCTCCCAGCACCATTTTTTAAAGACTGTCTTTTTCCATTGGATACTCTTTCCTGCTTTGTCAAAGATTAGTTGGCCATACATTTGTGGGTCCAATTCTGGAGTCTGTATTCTATTCATTGGTCTTTGTGTCTGTTTTTGTGCCAATACCATACTGTCTTGATGATTACAGCTTTGTAAGAGCTAAAGCTCTTGTAGAGCTTTGTAGAGGCTAAAGTCTGGAACTGTGATGCCTCCCTCTTTGGTTTTCTTCTTTTGTGGTTCCATGCAAATTTTAGGATTGCTTGTTCTAGCTTGGAGAAGAATGCTGGTGCAATTTTGATTGGGATTGCATTGAATGTGTAGATTGCTTTGGGTAGTATTGATATTTTAACAATATTTATTCTTTCAATCCATGAGCATGGAATGTTTTTCCATTTCTTTGTATCTTCTTCAATTTCCTTCATATAAACTTTCTATAGTTTTCAGCATACAGATCTTTTACATCTTTGATTAGGTTTATTCCTAAGTATTTTATGATTCTTGGTGCAATTGTGAATGGAATCAGTTTCTTTATTTCTCTTTCTGTTGCTTCATTATTTGTGTATAAAAATGTAACCGATTTTTATTGGCAACCAATGGAATGGGAAAAGATATTTGCAAATGACATATCGGATAAAGGGCAAGTATCCAAAATCTATAAAGAACTCACCAAACTCCACGCCCAAAAAACAAATAATCCAGTGAAGAAATGGGCAGAAGACATGAATAGACATTTTTCTAAAGAAGACATCCAGATGGCCAACAGACACATGAAAAGATACTCAACGTCACTCCTCATCAGGGAAATACAAATCAAAACCACACTGAGATATCACCTCACGCCAGTCAGAGTGGCTAAAATGAACAAATCAGGAGACTACAGGTGCTGGCGAGGATGTGGAGAAACAGGAACCCTCTTGCACTGTTGGTGGGAATGCAAACTGGTGTAGCCGCTCTAGAGAACAGTGTGGAGGTTCCTCAAAAAATTAAAAATAGATCTACCCTATGACCCAGCAATAGCACTGGTAGGAATTTACTCAAGGGATACAGGAGTGCTGATGCATAGGGGCACTTGTACCCCAATGTTTATAGCAGCACTTCCAACAATAGCCAAATTATGGAAAGAGCCTCAATGTCGATCAACTGATGAATGGATAAAGAAGATGTGGTTTATATATACAATGGAGTATTACTTGGCAATGAGAAAGAATGAAATCATGCCATTTGCAACAACATGGATGGAACTGGAAGATATTATGCTAAGTGAAATAAGTCAGTCAGAGAAAGACAGATACCATATATTTTCACTCATGTGGATCCTGAGACACTTAACAGAAGACAAAGGGGGAGTAGAAGGGGGGAGAAAAAAAAAGTTACAGAGAGGGAGGGAGGCAAACCATAAGGGACTTAAAAACTGAGAATAAACTGAGGGTTTATGGAGGTGTGGGAGAAAGGGGAAAGTGGGTGATGGGCATTGTGGAGGGCACCTGTTGGGATGAGCACTGGGTGTTGTATGGAAACCAATTTGAGAATAAATTATATTTAATATAAAAAATAAAAGAAAAAGTTGATTTGGAAGGCTGTGTTATAGGACTGAAATATATTAAAGACTAAGTGTAAGTGAAAAAACTCAGGATTTAATTTTGAATTTATAGTATGGTAACTTTAAATATACACTGTAAAAAATACTGAAAAGTGAACACCAAAATGCTAATAGTAGCTTTCTATGGAGTGGTGGATTTGAGGGTCTCTTTTTCTCCCAAACTTCCTACAATGTAGTATTATAAAGAAAATGCTAAAAAGAAAAAAATGTGTATTATTGTGCTTACCAGTTTTTAGATTTAAATACATTAAAAAGTTGATAAAGCATAAAAATTTCAGAATTAGTTTTATTATTAAAACGTTTACAGACTTTTATATGAAAACACAGAAAAAGATCTTTCTGATACTCAGCGACATCTTGCTAAGAAAAAATATGAACTACAGCTTACTCAGGAGAAAATTATGTGCTTGGATGAAAAAATTGGTGAGTTTTTTCCCTAATATATATATATATATATTTTAAAGTCTGATAGAAAATATGTTTTCTTCTTTTCAGTTATAACATAGAGAAACTTGGAAATAGGCCCATAAATTAAAAGTTTATGAATCAAAAATAGTGAAAAATGTGGGGGTTTTTTTGATAGTAAAAATTTTTCCTTATATTTAGGACCACAAATACTTAGACAGGGCATCATATTTTTGAATGAAGGAATAGCTAAACAAAGCAGTGACACTTTGTAAATTTATGATGAACGCTTATAAATTTGCAACTCGTACCATTGTGACTTGTCCATAGCTATTATAATGAAACATGGTACCTATCTGTGTATTACTTTTGGTGGAAGGCATACATATGTTTATTTGGCTATATCTGTTTTATCACTTGGGTTCAGAGAAAATTGTTTTTATAAAGTGACCTATTTATGTTTCTTACCAGGATCTCTATGGTCATAACTTAATCTACTTATAACTGTAAAGTAAAATTTTTGTTAAGACTATAAAAAAGCCCATTTAAAAACAGGGAATATATTGTTTTTTGAGAGAGAGAGAGATAGAAGAGAGAGCACACCAGTGGAGAAGAGGGGGAGAGGGAGAGAGAATCTTAAGCAGGCTCCACACCCAGCATGGAGCCCTATGTGGGGCTTGATCCCATGACCTGAGCCAAGATCAAGAGTCAGATGCTTAGTCAACTTAGCCACCCAGGCACCCCAAAATGGACAATTTATTTAAAAAAATTTTTTTAATGTTTATTATTTATTTTTGAGAGACAGAGTGCAAGCGGGGGAGGGGCAGAGAGAGAGGGAGACACAGGATCTGAAGCAGGCACTAGGCTCTGAGCTATCAGCACAGAGTCCAACATGGGATTCGAACTCACAGACTGTGAGATCATGAACTGAGCCAAAGTTGGATGCTTAACCGATTGAGCCACCCAGGTGCCCAGGTGCCCCGTAAATGGGCAATATTTTTAAGTTCCTATTTTGTAGTTCAAAAATGCCTGGCATAAACCATTAGATTAGTGGAGGTGCTTTTTATTGAGATAGGAAATATTACAACAGAACTATAAAAAAGAAATACTAAAGAACTCATTTTTGGATATTTTAAGTCTAAGTAAGAATGTAAGGTAAGCAGTTAAATAGATAAGTTTTTATCTCAGAAGATAAATCTAAATTAAAGATATACATTTGGGGCACATCAGTATATAAATGATATTTTAAAACCATGAAATTGCCTAGGGAAGATATAGAGAATGAGGAGAAGAGGATCCAGGACTGAGTAAGAAGAAGCCAAAGAAGTAGGAAGAAAACCCAGAAGTGAGTGTTATTTTGGGAGGCAAGAGAGCAAAATATTTTTACAAGGAGAGTAAGATCAATTGTCAGATATGTTTGAGAAGCAAAATAAGATGAAGATGAAAAATTATTGATTGGATTTGGCACATTGCAGGGTTTTGTCACATTGACAAAAAAGTGTGAATGGACTGTTGGATGGGGAAGATGGAGAAGGTTGAGGAATAATTGGGAAATGAAGAAGTAGGGACAGGAGAGAATAGAAGTCTTTTAAAGCTTACCTATTAACAGAAGCTATTAACAGAAGCAGAAAAATGGCGTGGTAGCTTGAGCAGGATGTGAAATTGAGATTTTTTTTTAAAGCTAGGAGATACTAGAGCTATTTTAGAGTTTTTAAATTTATTTATTTAATGCCAGTGGGAATGGACTCAAACATCTGAACACCCAAAACATGCGTTTTGCCTTAATGACAGTGCTCTCTGGAAAAGGACATGATGTATTCTCAAGTACTATATAGATCATCCTCTTAGTATATGGTGCTACCTCTCCTAGCACTGCACTGGACGTCTGTTGGAAGGATTTACATAGAGGTCTAGCAGAACTTCCCTTGTAGAGCTCTCGACAGTGGTTTTCAAACTTGGTGTGTGTTAGAATCACCTGGAGTTCTAATAAACATCACTGGAGCTAGGCTCTTTGAAGCAAGATATGGCCAAGGCTTTTGTATCTTAACTAATTTCCTCAAGTGCTTCTCAAACTTTGTTAGGCATTAAAGTCATTTGGGAGGGGTACTTGTTAAAACATAAATTGTTCTGCCCACTCAGAATTTCTGATTCAGTGGGTCTGGTGTGGGACCCAAGAATTTATATTTCTGACAAGTGTCCAGATGATGCCAATGGTGCTGGATGAGAACCCACAACTTGAAAACCATTATTTTATACCATTCAGTCAGGTCTTCAACATTGACATTGGTTTGCTGGTGTTATCACAAATCGAATCAGACTTCCTGTGATGTTTTTTTCCCTAGGAATTTTTATAACCCTGCTTTAGAAAAATCGGAGTATCAGGAGACATTTGATTCTGAAAGTGACCTAATTAATTATTTATTAAGATCTTGTAGTTACCAACTTACATGCAACAGTGATTCTAGGCTAGAGGGAGGGGAAATCAGAGGGAGAAAAGTCACAGTTTGTTTTAATATTCCACTCATTTTGTCCATTCACCCTCTCCTCCCCTACCACACATGTAAATCTACTTTGAGAACTTGTGATATAGAGCTTTCCTTTGCTGTTCTAATTTAAATGTGTTAATTGTGCTTTTACATTTATGTGTCGTTTGGAATTTCATGATTCATCTTAGTTTTTAATCACTAACAACAAAAGCCATTTTTTATTTGGGATACAGTACTTATTTGCAGTCATTGAACATAATACAGGAGAACTTACTTTGAAAAGTATTTCAATTTGCTTGAGTTGGAAAAAAATTATCTTGATTAAAACAATGCCTTTATGATTACATATTTAGATAATTTTACCAGGCAAAGTATTGCCCAGAGAGAAGAAATCAGCATTCTTGGTGCAACCCTCAACGATCTGGCTAAAGAAAAGGAATGCCTACAAGCATGTTTGGATAAAAAATCTGAGAACATTGCATCCCTTGGAGAGAGTTTGGCAATGAAAGTATGTTCTGAGAACTGTGGTTTAAAAGAAATGTTTGGACTTGAGTCTGAATAAAATAATAGGATTTTCTCAAATTTTTTCCTAGAGAGCTGAAACTATAAAATCTGATTTTGAAATTTTTCCAGATACTCTTAGGAACTTTGTGTTCAAATCCACTAACTAATATTTTTAAATTGATTTTCTCTCATTAATTGTGATTAACACTCACTACAACAACTATTTCAAGTATCAAAATGTGAAGCATGGTAATAAAGCAGTAAAACTGATTTCTTTGTAAAAGAACACCAGAACTTATATTTTCAGGTAGCCATCTTAGGAAGCAGTAAACATTAAGAACATTAAAACTGCCTTTGTAATTGTGCTCAAAACTAGGAGCACATTTTTACATCATCCTCAGCCTTTGAGAATAGATTATATGTAGCTGGTGAATAAAACTGGATGATAATCTCCATCCCACATTTTTTGTTGTTTAAACAATAATAGCAAAAGTGTTGCCAAAAAGGCAGGGAAATATTAATGCCCTTTTCTATTTCATAAACCAGTTCTGAAGGTAATTCCTAAACTGTTTTCCACAGATGGTTTAAGCAAAGGCAGCATGATTGGAATAAGGTCTTTTCCCTCTCTAAGGGATCGAATTCATTCATTTATCCATCCATGCATCCATCCATCCATCCATCCATCCATCCAACAAACACTTATTGACATGTTCCAGGTATAATGTTAGAAACTGAGGGTGAGTGGTCATGACTTCCAAAAGCCTATAATATGATTGGGAGAAAGATAAATTAAGATGTTATCATGATGGAGTGCGCTAAGTGCCATAGTGATGTGTGTACAATGTGCCATTAGAGTTAGGCATAAACACACCTAATTCACCCTGGGGATTGGATTGGGGAGAAGGAAGATCTCTAGAGAGCCTTCCAGGAAGTGATGGGGCCTGGACTGCCCTGTGATGACTAGGAATAGCCAGGACAAGACTTAGAGAAAGGGGACAATGAGAAAAAGGATGATTCAGACAGACAAAGCAGCTTCAATGAAAGCCCAGTGGCTTTCATAAGAGAATTTAGGAAAGGTCAGTATGGGAGCAGGGCTGGGGGGTAAAAGTTGAGATGGGACAGATAAGCAACAAATCATAGAAATATGTATAATATTGAGTTTAGACTCTATCATCATGGATGTAGAGGATTATTGAAATAATGTAAATGGAATGTCACAATTAGATCCTTATTTTGAAACAAATATTCTGTTACTTGTTAGTCCATGTAAAGGATGGATTTATAGGGAAATGAGAATAATGACAAGGACAGTAGCTACAAGTAAAATAAGAATTGTATTAGGATAGTGGTAGTATCCATGAGAGAAATAGAGTTTTAAGGAAGATTGATGAGATGTGCTTTCTGACTTAGGGACCACATGGATAGTTCCTGTGCATGAAGCAGGAAACAGAAATATAACAGGCTTACAGAGGAAGATTATTGACATGTCTTTGGGACGTAGTTGAAATATTCATAGGCTGTTGGATTTTTAAGTTTGGAGAGTAAGTTGCAGTGAAGTTAATAGATTTGGGAATCATGAGCACAACTGAAATCTTGCTATCCATGGGATAGTAAATTTAATTTGTTGAAAACACTGACTTATTTTATAGTTATGCCTTAATAATTTAAAATTTTTTAAATGTTTATTTATTTTTGAGAGAGAGACAGAATGTGAGCAGGGGAGGGGCAGAAAGAGAGGGAGACACAGAATCTGAAGTAGGCTCCAGGCTCTGGGCTGTCAGCACAGAGCCTGACATGGGGCTCAAACCCACGACTGTGAGATCATGACCTGAGCTGAAGTCGGATGCTTAACTGACTGAGCCACCTAGGCGCCCCTTAATAATTTTTTTAATTTAATTTTATGGGGTTTTGGGTGGGTGGAGTTTCTTATTGTATTCAGACCAGTTTTTTAATAGTCAACATGATTTTTTTTAAAAACAATTAGAAACAAATTATTTAGAAATTTTTGAATCATTTACCTCTGTTATATCTAATATTTCATATTTCTTCAATTTTGCTAACATGTACTGACATTAATTTTTTCTTCACAAAGAATATTGAGTTGCAAGTCTATTTTCAATATCAAGAACTTCATATAAGATCATGAATATAAACACATCCATCCTCTGAAGGGAAAATAACTTTTAAAACAGTGTTAGACATTCAAAAGAGGAAATGTTCTCTACAGTGATATCTCAGAGCTGAATTTACAAATACCCTTAAGTGAAAAGCAGTAATGTTACAGTCTAATTTGGAGATTACAGAAGTAAATTGCTGCGGAGAAAGTCTACATTATAATGAATAAGGGGAATTTTTTTTCTGGTAATCATAGTTTTAAAAGATGTTCTACTACTTGCTACCAATTAAAGTTAGAAAACTCAACAGCAAGTTCACATATTTTTGAATAATAAAAGATAGAACTACTTGTGTAACATTTTAGTTTGTTTCTTTTACCATCCTGTTCAGATTGAATTTTTAATAATTAACTTGAGTCTTTATCTCTGGATAAGCATATTGAGGTTGTACGAGGAATATTAAATTGATAATGATGGGTTAGATTTCAGCAATTTGAGAAATGATGGTATTAGGGTGATAGTAAGAGAAAAATAGGCTAATAGGATATATTACTAGATTCTACCCAGTAATTTTTTAAAATTTTTTTCAACGTTTATTTATTTTTGGGACAGAGAGAGACAGAGCATGAACGGGGGAGGGGCAGAGAGAGAGGGAGACACAGAATCGGAAACAGGCTCCAGGCTCTGAGCCATCAGCCCAGAGCCTGACGCAGGGCTCGAACTCACAGACCGCGAGATCGTGACCTGGCTGAAGTCGGACTCTCAACCGACTGCGCCACCCAGGCGCCCCACTACCCAGTAATTTTGTTGTCCTGGATGCTTTACAATGTTCTCAGAGCATCTTACTTTCAATATGAATTTCTACTGATAAAGAGAAGTCCTATATAGACTTATAAACCATATTTAAAGCTTAACCAAGTAATTGCTTTTAGAAACACTAGACGTTCAATTAGTTTTTCAGAGTTTATTTAGAAATGTATTGTTGTATTTTAAACCTTGTGTAAATATTCCATTTTAAGCAGAATTTCTCTTTTTTTGGCCTGTGCTTTTTAAAGCAGTTTAACTGCTTTACTAATAGCCATTTTAACCATACCCTGATATCCATTACTGCCCAATGTGGACTCTGCACCATTCTACCAGAAAGCAGAATGGGAAAATGGAGCTAAAAATAACCTGGAGAGGAGCACATGAATAAAGGAAGATAACACACACACACACACACACACACACACACACACACACACACACACGACTGTCTCTAAAGAACAGAAACAAGACTTGTTGGGAAATCTAGGTTTAGTTTATCTTGCTACTTGGTTACTAAGGATTTGAAAATTCAAAGGGCAAAATGAAATATAGTTATTTAGTGAAAGAATAACTTCATACTTTTTTTAGATCTAACGTTAGCCCTAAGTATCTGTGTATAGTTACCTATAACTAGTTCAGGATCAATGAGAGTTTTAAAAGGAGGAGGTGTAGGAGTGGTATTAATGACATTAAGATCATTTCAGCCTTAACTGACTCCATTAATTCTACTCTCACACACCCTTGAAAAAGGAGAATGTCAGTAGTTTATTTTTTTATACCTTTTCTCTAGGCTTAAGGTTTATCTCTTTATTAGCTCACATCTAAAATTAATAGTACACTTTTATAAGTAATTCAATTGGAACAGCTTTTTGAAGATATTGTCAATGACTAATATAAATAATTTACTTGATCAAAGTTATTATTCCTAAGAACTAAAATTAGTTTTATGTGATCCACATTCCTGGGTTTTATATTCCCAGTATACAACACTCCAATGCCAAACCACTGGTTTGCCAACAAAAACAGGGTGCTTATGGGATCCTTGTGTAGTTGCATGACAACACAAAACATTTTAACAAAGTATTTGATATACTGATCCCATATTAGTGCATGTAAGTGTAGTCTTTAGTCAACATAATCTTGTTTTTATCCAGTACAAATACTCAGACCGATGTATTAGGCTTTAGTTTTAAAGTATAGAAAAGAAGAATAGAACATAAATGTTTAAAACCAAATGGAAATCAAAAAGGGAGGAGAAATTTTTTTTGTTCCTTCAGTTTTAAGAGAAATAGTTTAAAATATTTTTTATTTAATACTTATATTACTTTTCAAGGAAAAGACCATTTCAGGCATGAAGAATATCATTGCTGAGATGGAACAGGCATCAAGGTAAATCATTCAACAAGAATTTGAGATTTATTGGGGACAAAATACTATGTTAGGTACAAAGATAGTAGGAGATAAGGGGGTTAGTGTTATGTATAAGGTGATAACTTTTTTTTTTAAGTTTATTTATTTATTTTGAGAGAGAGAGAGAGAGCATGCAAGCAAGGGAGGGACAGAGAGAAAATCCCAAGCAGGCTCTGCATAGACAATGCGTAACCTGATGCAGGGCTTGAACTCATGAACTGTGAGGTCATATAACCTGACTCAAGATTAAGAGGCAGATGCTTAACCGACTGAGCCACCCAGGCACCTCAGGTGATAACTTTCTAATGTTTGAAAGGAGGCACAAGTCTGTGTACGGAAGTAAAAGAAAATATGGTGTTAGCCAAGTAAAGGAATGGGAAGGGCATTCAAGGTAAAGAGAATAGCAAAGAACCCCAGATCATGTTCAAGAGCCTCTTGAATGACAAGTAGTTGAGTGTGCTGGAACCCAAAGGGTAAGAGAAGTGACGGAAGGAAAGGCTAAATAGGCAGAGGCTTGTGGTATAGACAAATGAGTCTTAATGTTATCTTTTGGACAATAAGAAATCATTAAAGGAAATTAAGGAGATTTTTGTGCTAGATTACTGAGCCAAAGAGATGATAATAGATAGGATGGAGGGATTGGGAGACAGGAGTGATGGGCTTCTTGTGAGGAGGAGAATCTAGGAGAATGCCAGGTTTCTGGCTGGGGACGAATATTCAACATTATGAAAGTATGTGGAAACACACGATTTCCTCTGGATTTGAAGAGCCTTTGAGGCTTTCTTATAGATGTGTCTAGTAAGCAGTTAAATATGAGTTGGGAGTGTTAAGGAAGAGGAAGAGGCTGGAAATAAGATTTCAGAATCATCTGAAGATGGGGCTAGGAGCCATGGCTATGAACAGGATTTTCTTTTTTTTTTTAATATGTATTTTTTAATGTTTACTTCTTTTTGAGAGAGGGAGAGCTAGAGTGCAAGCAGAAGAGGGGCAGGGAGAGAGGGAGACAGAGGATCCAAAGAAGGCTCTGTGCTGACAGCAGAGAACCCATTGCAGGGTGTGAACTCATGAACCGTGAGATCACAACCTGAGTCAAGTTGGACACTCAACCGATCGAACCACCCAGGTGCCCCTGAATAGGATTTTCTGAGATAAGGGTGAGAAGAATCAGGAGGCTAAGGGTTCAGCCCTGAGAACCATTAATTTTTAGGATGGCAGAGGACTGGGAACCTGCAAAGGAGACAAAGCTATAGCAGCCAGAGGTAGAATGAAGGCTTTCTTATACTGGAGTATTAGAAGTTTTGAGATACTTAGCAAATCATTGACTATTATGTATATTTAGCATCCTTTTTTAGAGTGAAATATGGGAAACATTGAGAAACTCCAATGGACTGTATTTAAAATTTAAATGTATTTAAAACATCAAACGTTTTCATGCTAACTGTCCAACTTCTGTCTTATGAGAATTTGTTATTCTGTTTTTGATAAAATGTCTCTTTTTATGTACTATCTGATTTGTGGAATAGACAGTCTACTGAAGCCCTAATTATGTGTGAACAAGACATTTCCAGAATGCGTCGACAATTGGATGAAACAAATGATGAGCTGGCTCAGATTGCCAGGGAAAGAGATATCTTGGCTCATGAGAATGATACTGTCCAAGAACAATTTTCTAAAGCCAAACAAGAAAACCAGGTATACTTGTTCCTAGAATCTTTCTTCTCCAAGAAAAATTTTTGTTTTATTCTGATTCTCAGTCCTCATTTTATTTTGTAGAAGACCTCAGGCTTTGGAATCAGCCATTTTTTTTTTTTTTTTGCCTTTACTCTGCAGATTATGCCCCATATTTTATAAATGAAATTCTCAAACATGAAGTATTAAAGGAGAGAGTGGTGATATAATAGATTTGTATTAAATCTTAGGAAGTACTTCCTTACTGAAGGATAAATATTTGAACAAATCAACAAAGGAAGAGAAAAACCTTCAGAAACTTTTAAGAAAGGGGTAGATTTATTTGGTGGACTATTATTCTCTTTAAGGATGAACATATGTATGGACTATGCCACATATTTTGGTCCTCCTTAGCACTGTGATTCTACTTGGGAAATTTTCTTTTATAATTATTCTCTTTCTAAGACAATATATTTCAGTTTATCCACTCTTTTCATTTCTAATATCAGTATTTTAATTTGAACATTAAAAAACTCTATTTGGAAGCTTTTTTCCCCTCTTAAAATGATTCAGTCTAAATGACTCCCCCACTTGCTGTCACTCTCAGTGTGTTTAGTCTGCATCATAGAAGTCTGTATTTTTAATTGTTAAATATTTTTAATTTACATAATGAACTTTTTAATGTAAGTGGGATAAAACCACACACCACTTTATATCATGGTTTTTCCTACATGATAAGGCCTGGAGTATTTAAGACTCATGAGTTTGAATACCCTGCTTGGCTGTGTGATCATACCATTAAACTTTCCTGAGTCTCAGTTTATATATGTAAAAATAGAGAGGAAATGAGAACATGCCTAGAAAGTACTCATCGGAGTGTCTAGCACAATCACTGGACAAATATCTTGTTGCTATTACTTGCTTACTGTGACATCATAAGCACTCCCTTGCTTTGTTAAAACTTCATAAACATTTTTTATAATCAGAATAAATTGGTGTTATAACAATTTACATTTGTTCAAGAGTAGTTTTTTCCTTTGTTTGGGTTATAGGCCCAAGGGTAGAAGTTGGATCCCTTTGTGGACCACAAGTTAAAACCCAGATCACAGCAAATTTGGAAAACAGAAACCTTTAAAAAAAATCTCATCCTCAATACCACAATTTCTAACAAATTGGTATGAAGTATTTTTAGTGTTTTATCCTGACTTTTTCACTAAATATAGATGGATATTTTCCTCTGTTATTAAAAATTATTCTAAACAATTTCTCATAGGCAGATACATAATGTATGTGGTTATGCCACTGTGTAGATACTGTTATTTACTGCCTTCATTTACTTAACGTACATAGATATTGTCATCATAACAAGTAATGCCTTAGTGAACATTCTTTTCATTAATTTCATTCAGTAGATTTAGTTTTAAATTAAATCAAAGCTTATGAGGTTTCTTTTTTAAATTAAAAAAAAAAGCCTTTCTAAGTGGACATTTTCAAATGTAGTGAATACTCATGAATCTATCTCCCACCTTCAACAAAAAGCAACATACTTGTCATTCCTGCTCTTATGAGCATTTAAAAATGTCTCCTGATGTAGATTGTAGATAGCAGATAACAGATTTGCTTTTGCAAATTTTGTTTATTTCAAGATACATGGAAATGCTCATTCCTGGGTTTAACAGAATAACTTTAATTCTTTGCTAATTTGATAGACAAAATAGTATTCATTTTTAAAAAATTATTTAAAATTAGTAAAATTTTAAAAGTTTAGAAAATTAAAATGTTTTTTTATTACTTATAAATTTTAACTTTTTTCAAGTACTATGCCCTTGGGCTTCCTTTTTGTGAATTGTCTGTTGGGTTCTTTGCTCATTTACTATTTGGATTCATGTGTTTTCTGTTTTGTTTTATTTTTTTGCTAGTGGGGTGACGGGCCACATGTCTCCCATTATCTCACAGCGTTGCCCAGACTTATTCACATGGTGATTGTTGCAAGAGCAACATATTTCCAAGAGCAACAAGCAGGAAGTCCCAATAAATAAACAATTTTCAAGCACAGATTTTCAATTTGTGTCCTGTTGTTTATTGTCCAATTAGCCAAAAAAAAAAAAAAAAAAAATTGTGAAGGCAAGATTAGATAGAAATGTGGTTAAATAGACTTCAACTCACTGGAAGGAGTTATGGCAAAGAATGTGATATTAGAAAGCATGAAGAGCTGAGGTGTTTTTGGTTTTTATGAGCTTTATATATTAGGTATACTAAATTTTATTTATCACATTTACTATAAATATTTAAAATTAATAGTGGTTTTGACATAGAGAAAGTTTCTATTTTTATTTTTTGTTGTCAAATCTAGCTATATTTTTCTTTATAGGCCCTGTCTAAAAAATTGAATGATACACATAATGAACTTAACGACATAAAACAGAAGGTCCAAGATACTAATTTGGAGGTTAACAAGCTGAAGAGTATATTAAAGTCTGAAGTATGTATACATTTTTTTTTCTGTTTGCTCATGATACTGATGAAATTTTGCTAGTTATTTCTCATAGGGACAGCTGAATCAAGGCTTTTTAAAATACATAGCATATTTTAGTGTTGACAATGATGGATTAATTGTATATTCAGCCATCCTAGATAAGTAGAATCCTCCTAATTGGCTGAAGGACAAGAGATCAGAATCAATTTCAGCTCACTTATATTTGAAAATGGTAATTTTCCGTTGTAAACCTTTGACAAAAGAGGCTCTGCCTGATTGTGTAGAAGATCAGAATTGATCACCCTGTTGTGGGGCCTTTCTTTCTTTCTTTCTTTCTTTCTTTCTTTCTTTCTTTCTTTCTTTCTTTCTTTCTTTCCTTTTATATATATATATATATAAATATATATATATTTATATATATATACACACACATATATATTTTAATATGAAATTTACTGTCAAATTAGTTTCCATACAACACCCAGTGCTCATCCCAACAGGTGCCCTCCTCAATGCCCATCACCCACTTTCCCCTCCCTCCCACCCCCCCATCAACCCTCAGTTTGTTCTCAGTTTTTAAGAGTCTTTTATGTTTTGGCTCTCTCCCTCTCTAAATTTTTTTTCCCTTCACCTCCCCCATAGTCTTCTGTTAAGTTTCTCAGGATCCACATGTGAATGAAAACATATGGTACCTGTCTTTCTCTGTATGACTTATTTCACTTAGCATAACACTCTCCAGTTCCATCCATGTTGCTACAAAAGGCCAGATTTCGTTCTTTTTCATTGCCAAGTAGTATTCCATTACATATATAAACCACATCTTCTTTATCCATTCATCAGTTAATGGACATTTAGGCTCTTTCCATAATTTGGCTATTGTTGAAAGAATTTACCCAAGGGATACAGGGGTGCTGATGCATAGGGGCACTTGTACCCCAATGTTTATAGGGATCATCTATTTCTTAGGACCAGAGTAGATGGCTCTGCTCTGTACTTCTGTGTTAGTGACCAAATAAATCTAGAGTATGTGTGGTCCCCCTGGAATAAACAGACAGCTTGACCAAGGATGTTAGGTATGCCCATTGGTAAAATATTATCTAAAATAATATAGTTGCCTTAATTAATATAATAGGTATAGTGTTTCCTACCTACCACTCAAACCATTAATAGGAACTTTCCACCCCCAAACTGTTTTCCTTGTTTTATTTAACATCTCATTTCAAATCAGTCTGTAAACATTTCTTGAGCATTCATTTTTAGTGGGCATAAGACTGTTTAAGACTTTGAGAGAGAAGAGATTCTGAGTTTTTCTAAATTGCAGGTAAGGCAGTAAGTCGGCAGCCTTACATTGGAAAAGCAGGTCGTTTCTTACATGTCTTGATTTTAAGGTGCCAGCAATGTAATACTATAATTGAATGGAAGCTTCAAAGTCAGATAGGTCTGACCCCCCTTCTCACTCATAACATGAACTTATGTAGGCTACTTAATCTGAGTCTCAGCATCCCATCTGTAATTGGAAAGAAAGCCCAAGTAAGTAAGATAGACCTAGCACAGTGAACCATTTAAGTATATTCTGGAACAGAACAGAATATAAATAAATGAATATCTAAGCATTTAATGTAGTAAGATTTCAGTCAGTGTTAGACACTTCCCTTTTTCTCCCTAGCTTGTCACATTATCTGAAATTCCACCATTAGGGATCGGGGCTTTTAGAGTGTGGAATGGTATTTTCAGACATCACACATCAGGCTTCTCTCAGCTGTTGGTGTCCTTCTGTGAGTTCTTTTGTTTCACAACAAAACTGGATGGATCCTGGCAGTCCCCTGAGAGAATAAACCACAGGTCCATTAAGAATTGTTGAGCACTTGATTCATTCACTCATTCAGCATGTAGTATGGTAGGTGCTGAGGTGCCAGAGATGAAAAGTAGGAAACAGAATGGCACCCCGGGCAGTGAGGACAATCTGAACAAAGGTGTAAGGGGAAAAAAGTAGGTTCTGTAGCTAGAGGGGATGGTATAGGTAGTGATAACACAGAGGTAGAAGGACTTGTTTGAACTCTGTTTTCAGGAAGCTTTTGTTACAACATGAGCCCAGAAGTTATTTGAAGAATTGCCTTTCAGAAAGATCATTCTGGTGATTTGGGGAGGAATAAATCAGAAGGCTAACAAAATCAGAAAGAGGGAGATCAATTAGGGGAGGCTGTATCCTTAATTCAGTCAAGTAGCACAAAGGATTACAGCTGAGGCAGCCAGTTTTGCTGTGGGGAAGTATAGTATTGAGCCCAATAATGGACCAGAGGTGGAGGGTACTGAGGTGGGGACAGCACCAGAAAGAGGTAAACAGATGCTGAAAGGCAATTGGAAAAACCAAAGAATAGTTTCACTTTTTTAAAAAATTCAAATTCGAGTTAGTTAACATGCAGTGTAGTCTTGGCTTCAGGTGTAGAACCCAATGATTGTTCTTTTATATATGACACCCAGTGCTCATCCCCAAAAATGCCCTCCTTAAAGCCCATCACTCATTTAACCCATCCCCCCACCAACCTCCCCTCCAGCAACCCTCAGCTTGTTCTTTGTCTTTAAGAGTCTCTTATGGTTTGCCTCCCTCTGTTTTTACCTTATTTTTCCTTCCCTTCCCCTATGCTCATCTGTTGTTTTTCTCAGATTCCACATATAAGTGAAGTCATATATCTGCCTTTCTCTTATTTTGCTTAGCATAATAGACTCTAGTTCCATCCACATTGTTGCAAATGGCAAGCAAGATTTCATTCTTTTTAAAAAAGTTTTTGACATTTATTTTTGAGAGACAGAGCATGAACAGGGGAGGGGGAGAGAGAGAGGGAGATACAGAATCCGAAGCAGGCTCCAGCCTCTGAGCTGTCAGCACAGACCTCAATATGGGTCTCGAACCCACAAACCATGAGATCATGACCTGAGCCAAAGTCTGATGCTTAACCGACTGAGCCACCCAAGTGTCCCAAGGTTTCATTCTTTTTCATCGCTGAGTAGTATTCCATTGTGTGTGTGTGTGTGTGTGTGTGTGTGTGTGTGTGTGTGTACCACATCTTCTTTATCCATTCATCAGTTGATGGACATTTGGGCTTGTTCCATAATTTGGCTGTTGTTGATAGTGCTGTTATAAACATTGGGGTGCATGTGCCCCTTCGAATTCAGCATTTTTATATCCTCTGGATAAATACCTAATAGTGCAATTGCTGGGTTGTACAGTAGTTCTATTTTTAATTTTTTGAGGAACCTCCATAACTCTTTTCCACTGTGGGTATACCAGTTTGCATTCCCACCAACAGTGCAAAAGAGATCCTCTTTCTCTGCATCCTCATCAGCATCTGTTGTTTCCTAAGTTGTTAATTTTAGCCATTCTGAAAGGTGTGAGGTGGTATCTCATTGTGGTTTTGATTTCTGTTGCCTATCTTGGGCTCCACACTGCTCTGGTTGCTTTGAGTAGATACAAAAAAAGGGAAAATATGGTTTCTGGTTGACCAGAGGGAGGTGCACCAGGTATTTGGTGACCAGGAGTGACACATTCATGCCAGTCCCTTTTTACTGCTTGAACCTTGAACCATGTGTTACCTGGGAGTCACAAAACTACATTTAATATAAGAAATGGTTCGTATTTTAGAAAACTTAATATAGTATAAAAAATGGTTTCTATCTTTGAGGAACTCAGAGTGTTACTGGGGAGACTGGACATCCACACCTAACAACATAAAACTCTCAGGCAGTGTTAAGAGAATGGCATAGACAGTGAGTGCCACAGAAAGTTAAAGAGGGTGAAGAGTGATGGGGGTAGAATTCAGTTTATACATACTGTACCGTGTGTTTCCCAGGTACATACTAAGTGCACAGCTGTTGTTTTTAGTACAATAATGGAAAAACACATCAGATTCCTACAGGCACATTGAAAATATCCAAATCTTGAAAGTCAGTGCAGTAGTTGAGCATGTTAACAAACTTGACAAGATTCTATATTAGTCATAGGTAACCAAACCACAAGGTGGCGATATTAACTGAATTTTAACCAGTCTCATGGTTAATCATATTTGTGAAAACTTAAATCTGATTTGAAAGCCTTCTTAGGGTGAGATATCATTTATTGCAATGTGATCATTTTATGGTTCTGATAGAAATTCACAGGTTATTAACAGGTATTAATGAGAGAGAGGTCTGGTACCTTTTTAATAATAACCAAAATTATAAATGACTTTGTAAGAATGAGTTAGCCAAACCATATTACTAAAACATGTTTTTAAAAATAGCCTCATAATGATTACTCAATATAGTATACTATTTGTGTATTTGTGGAGTTATTATATTCCTTTAGAAATAAGATCCCACTTTTTAGTCTCTCATGATAGAACTTTTAAGGTTTTAAACATATGGTTTGGGGCACCTGGGTGGCTCAGTCAATTGAGCGTCCAACTCTTGATATCAGCTGGGGTTGTGATATAGCAGTTTATGGGTTCAGGCCCTGCATTGGACTCCGCACTTATAATGGAGAGCCTGCTTGGGATTCTCTGTCTCTCCCTGTCTTTCTGCCTCTCACTTGTGTGCGCGTGTACTCTCTGTCTCTCTCAAAATAAATAAACTTACAAAAATTAAGAAGTTTTAAAAATGTGGTTCTATATTGTATGCCCAATATGACTGTATAGTTATGAGTAGTGTTTGTTGGCATAGGTTTGTTGTTTTATTTCTTAGAAATTTTAGGTAAGTTACTAGAACAGTAAGCAAAAGTAAATCATAAATCATAGAACAGTCCATGATAGAGAAAATTAAGACTGAGGTTATGAATGAAAGGCAGGAACTAGACAGGTGATGTGCCAAATCAACAGAATTATCAGAGATTTATGCTTGAAATTTGTAGTTAGTCACAAGTTCTGTAGCCAGTACAATCTAGAAAAGCAGTCAGGAACAAAGGAATGCACAGGTATAGAAGGTTGGCCAAGGCAGAGACTCAAAAACCAGAGTAGCAAATAGTCACTAAACGGATATATAGGGAGAGGAGGCAATGAAGGATTTTGTTTGAACAAAAGCAAGTATAGGAACCAACTTGACTTTACTAGATGGGTGAGTGTGACTCAGGAGGCAGGGTAGATCCTGGTCCCACTCCCTTTTGTTGATTACAGGATGACCAATTTTCTAAATGGAGAATATAGATACGATTTCTTGAGATTATGTTACAAATGGTTCTGTAGCAAATAAATTTCCCGTGACCTGGCAAATAATGTTTACTTTATATTGTATGTTGACCATTTTACATCTTTTAAAGTAAGTCCTAAAATTGCTTTTTAGGAATCTGAGAACCGGCAAATTATGGACCAACTCCGAAAAGCCAATGAAGATGCTGAAAACTGGGAAAATAAGGCCCGTCAAGCAGAGGCAGATAACAATACCCTCAAATTAGAACTTATTACTGCTGAGGCAGAAGGTAACAGATTAAAAGAAAAAGTAGATTCTCTCAACAGAGAGGTGGAGCAGGTAAGTTTGGGAAAATGTATTTGTGGGACATTCTACATCATTTTGAAAGAGTTTTGTTTGGCATTCCATAAATTAAATATATAAACAAACATTTAAATTATTTAAATATACTATGAATTGTAGCCTAATTGTTCTCCAATACCCACTCTGGTTTTGCTCTAATCTATTATCTACCCTACAACTAGAATAATCTTTAGCATTTTTAAAAGTTAGGAACTATTTCAGACATACCAAAAAAGTGCAAAAAAAAGTAAATAAAATATATACACACATCTCACTGGTTAAAGGATGCTAATATTTTCCACTGTTGCTTCAAGTTTCTCTTTATGTAAAGAAACAAAATATTACAGATAGAACTCATCCTTTTCCCTCTTGCCTCCCTAATGACTGGTGTGAATAACTTTCATGTCAGTTGTATAACTCTTTTGCATATGTTTATGCTTCTTCTACATATCTATCACCCACAAATGATATATAACGTTGTTTTGTGTGCTTTAGGTTTTTAAGTGATACTCTAGATATCCATTTGTAATTTGCCTTTTTTGCTCAATATTATAATTTTGAAATTTATCTATGTGATACACAAAGTATAGATCTAAACAGTTGCATCTTATAGTCATTGTGTAAATATTAAAATTCATTCCCATATTAAAGGAAATTTAATTGTCTTCACTTTTTCTTTAATAAAATGCTGCAACAAACATTCTTTTATGTTTCTCCTCGGGTATATATTTCTCTGGGTTTATGACTAGAAGTGGAATAACAGGGCAGGTTTAACTCTTCGAAGTATTGTATTGCTCTCTAAAATTTTACCATTTCATCAGAAATCATGGAGTTGGTATTTTCTCAAGTACTAAGCAATACTTGATATTATCAAACTTTAAAATGTTTTCTATACTTTTTGTTTTCTGTTTCCTTGATTACAAGTGAAATTGAGAATTTTTTCTTATTTCTTGGCCATTCAGAATTCCTCCTCTATAAATTTTCTCTTGAATGAATTTTTGTAAACTTTGCTCATTTTTCTATTGGGTTATTTATCTTTTTCATATTGACTTATCAGGATTATCTATATACTCTTGGTAATAATCCTTTGAAAGATATTATAGCTGGGATGCCTGGGTGGCTCAGTTAAGCATCTGACTCTTGATTTCGGCTCAGGTCATGATCTCATGGTTTGAGTTCAAGCCCCAAATAGGGTTCTGTGCTGACATTGTGGAGCCTGCTTGGGATTCTCTCTCTCTCTCTCTCTCTCTCTCTCTCTCTCTCTCTCTCTCTCTGCCCCTCCCCTGCTTGTGCACACACACACATACTCTCTCTTTCTCACTCTCAAAAATAAATAAATAAACTTAAAAAAATTTAAAGGTATTATAGTTATCCTCTTTTGCTGTTACTTGTCTTTTCATTGTGCTTGGAATATAAACAGAAGTTTTAAATTCTGATGCTGTCAGAATTATTGTCAATCTCTCCCAAATATGGTTTATGTTTATATGTCTTCTTTAAGAAATCCTTTGCTATTCCAAGAATACAAAGATATTTTCTTATATTTTCTTTTAAAGGTTCTTCTAAAATTCTAAAAGTATGTGGAATTTTGCCCTTTACATTTAGATATTTAATCCACTTAAGGTTGAATTGTGTGTGGTTTGACATAGAGATGTAATTTTTTATTTTTGTAGATGGATATCCCCATTCTTTATTCACTGAATTATAAGTCTACTTTGTCATAAAAATAAATTTCCATTTGTTCTGCTCCATTCATAACTTTATCTGTTTGCCGACAATAAACTCTTGAAACTTATATAGTTTTATGTTAAGTCTTGATATCTGGGATTAATGTTCCCCCAAATTATTTTGGCTATCCTTATTAAACTCTTTCAAATACATTATAAAATAAATATATCAAATTCCATAATTTAACATCTTTCTTCTTTTGTATGAATTTCTTTCTAAATATTTCTTTGGCTGCATCCTACAAGTTTTGAGGTAATGCTTTTATTGCCATTCACTTAAAAGTATCACCTAGTTCAATAATGATTTATTTTAATAACGATTTATTTTTGATCACTGAAGTTATTTATTTTTTTCAAAAATTTTAACTACTTTATTTTCTTTTTTTAAGTTTTTATTTAAATTCCAGTTAGTTAACATATAGTGTAATATTAGTTTCAGGTGTACAATATAGTGATTCAAAACTTTCATACAACACTTAGTGCTTATCACAAATGCCCTCCTTAATCCCCATCCTCTATTTCCCCGAGTCCCCCACCAACCTCCCTGCTGGTAACCATCAGTTTGTTCTCTATAGTCAAGAATCTGTTTCTTGGTTTGCCTTCCTCTCTCTTTTTTTCCCTCTTGCTTATTTATTTTGTTTCTTAAATTCCACATGAGTGAAATCATATGGTATCTGTCTCTCTGACTGACTTACTTCACTTAGCGTAATACTCTCTAGCTCCTTCCATGTTGTTGCAAATGGCAAGATGTCATTCTTTTTGATGGCTGAGTAACATTTCATTGTATAAGTATACCACATCTTCTTTTATCCATTCATCAGCTGATGGACACATGAGCTGTTTCCATAATTTGGCTATTGTAGTTAATGCTGCTATAAACACTGGGGTACATGTATCCCTTTGAATTAGTATTTTGTATTCTTTGGGTGAATACCTAGTAATGCAATTGCTGGATCATAGGGTAGTTCTTTTTTTAACTTTCTGAGGAATATCCATCTGTTTTTCAGAGTAGCTACACCAGTTTGCATTCCCACCAACAGTGCAGGAGGGGTTCCCCTTTCTCCACATCCTCGCCAACATCTACTGTTTCTTGTGTTTTTGATTTTAGCCCTTCTGACAGGAGTGAGGTAATATTTCATTGTAGTCTTGATTTTTATTCTCTGATGATGAGTGATGTTGAGCATTGTTTCACATGTCTGCTGCCCATCTGGATGTCTTCTTTGGAAAAGTATCTATTCGTGTCTTCTGTCCATTTTTAATTGGATTATTCATATTTTGGGTGTTGAGTTTGATAAGTTCTTTATAGATTTTGGATACTAACCCTTTATCATTCCTCATTTCTCATTTGCAAATATCTTCTCCCATCCCGTAGGTTACCTTTTAGTTTTGTTGATTGTTTCCTTTGCTGTGCAGAAGCTTTTTATTTTGATGAAATCCCAATAATTTATTTTTGCTTTTGTTTCCCTTGCCTCAGGAGACATATCTAGAAAGAAGTTGCTACAGCTGTTGTCAAAGAGGTTACTGTCTGTGTACTCCTCTAGGATTTTGATGTTTTGGGGTCTCAAAATTAGGTCTTTAATCCACTTTGAATTTAGTTTTGTGTTTGGTGTAAGAGATTGGCCCAGTTTCATTCTTTTGCATGTTGCTCTCCAGTTTTCCCAGCACCATTTGTTGAAGAGACTGCCTTTTTCCCATTGGACATTCTTTCCTGCTTTGTTGAAGATTAATTGACCATATAGCTGTGGGTTTATTTCTGGGTTTTCTATTCTGTTCCATTGATCTATGTGTCTATTTTTGGGCCAGTACCATACTGTTTTGATCACTACAGCTTTGTAGTGTAATTTAAAATTTGGAATTGTGATACCTCCAGCTTTGCTTTTCTTTTTCAAGGTTGCTTTGGCTATTCAAGGTCTTTTGTGGTTCCATACAAATTTTAGGAATGTTTGTTCTCGGTCTGTGAAAAATGTGATTGGTATATTGATAGGAATTGCCTTTAATTTGTAGCTTACTTCGGGTAGTAGAGACATTTTAACAATATTTGTTCTTTCAATCCATGAACATGGAATGTCTTTCCATTTCTTTGTTCTTCAGTTTTTTTCATCAGTGTTTTATAGTTTTCAGAGTACAGGTCTTTCACCTCTTTGATTAGGTTTATTCCTAGGTTCCTTATGGTTTTTGGTGCAATTGCCAATGGGATTGATTCCTTAATTTCTTTTTCTGCTGCTTCATTATTGGTGTATAGAAAGGCAACAGATTTCTGTATGTTAATTTTGTATCCTTTACTGAACTTTTGCAACTTTACTGAATTTGTGTATCATTTCTAGCAGGTTTTGGCGGAGGCTTTTGGATTTTCTATATAGAGTATCATCTCATCTGAAAATAGTGAAACTTTTACATTCTCCTTGCCAATTTGGATGCCTTTTATTTCTTTTTGTTGTCTGATTGCTGTGTCTAGGACTTCCAGTACTAGTGGTACTAGTGGTGGTACAGTGGTGAGGGTGGACATCCTTGTCTTGTTCCTGACTCTAGAGGAAAAGCTCTCAGCTTTTCCCCACTGATGATGATGATATTATCTGTGGGTTTTTCATATATGGCCTTTATTATGTTGAGGTATGTTCTCCCTAAACCTATTTTGTTGAGGGTTTTTATCATGAATAGATGTACTTTGTCAAATGTGTCTTCTGTTGAAATGATTGTATGGTTCTTATGCTTTCTTTTATCAATGTGGTGTATCACATTGTTTGATTTATGAATATTGAACTACCCTTGCAACCCAGGAATAAATCCCACTTGATTGTGGTGAATGATTTTTTTAATGTGTTATTGGATTCAGTTTTGCTAGTTTTTATTGAGAATTTTTACATTTTTGCATCCATGTTCATCAGGGGTATTAGCCTGTAGTTTTCTTTTTAGTGAAGTCTTTATCTACTTTTGGTATCAGGGTAATGCTGGCCTCATAGAATGAATTTGGAAGTTTTCCTTTCTTTTCTATTTTTTGGAATTGTTTGAGAAGAATAGGTATTAACTCTTCTTTAAATGTTTGGTAGAATTTGCCTGTGAAGCCATCTGGCTCTGGACTTTTGTTTGTTGGGAGTGTGTTTTTTTTTGTGTTTTTTGTTTTTTTTGTTTTTTTTAATCACTGATTCAATTTCTTTGCTGTTTATCAGTCTGTTCAAGTTTTTTTTTTTTTTCCTTCCTATTTCAGTTTTGGTGGTTTATATGTTTCTAGGAATTTATCTATTTCATCCAGGTTGTCCTTTGTTTGCATATAGTTTTTCATAGTATTCTCTTGTAATTGTTTGCATTTCTTTTTTTTTTTTTTTTTTTGGTTGTTATTTCTCCTTTCTCATTCATGATTTTATTTATTTGGATCCTTTCTCTTTTGTTTTTGATAAGTCTGGCTAGAGGTTTATCAATTTTATGAATTTTTTTAAAGAACCAGCTCCTAGTTTCATTGATCTGTTCTATTGTTTTTTTAGTTTCTATATCATTTATCTCTGTTCTAATCTTTATTATTTCCTTCATTCTGCTGGGATAGGCTTCATTTGTTCTTTTTCTAGCTCCTTTAGGTGTAAGGTTAGAATTGTATATTTGAGATTTTTCTTGCTTCATGAGGTAGGCCGTATTTCTATATACTTCCCTCTTAGGACCACTTTTGCTGCTTCCCCAAGGTTTTTGACCATTGTGTTTTCATTTTCATTTGTTTCCAGGTATTTTTAAATTTCTTCTTTGATTTCGTGGTTGACCCATTCATTATGTAGTAGCATGTTATCTAACCTCCATGTATTTGTGGTCTTTTGAACTTTTTCTTGTGGTTGACTTCTAGATTCATAGCATTATGGTCAGAAAATGTGCATGATATGATTTCAGTGTTTTTGTACTTGTTGGGGCCTGTTTTGTGACCTAAAATGTGATCTATTCTGGAGAATGTTCCATGTGCACTTGAAACGAATGAATATTCTGCTGTTTTAGGATGGAATATTCTGAATATATGTTAAGTCCATCTGGTCCAGAGTGTCATTCAAAGTCATTGTTTTCTTGTTTATTTTCTGTTTAGATGATCTGTCCATTGATACAGGTGGGGTGTTAAAGTCCCCTACTATTATTATGTTATTATCAATGAGTTCTTTTATGTTTGTTATTAATTGTTTTAATTATTGGGTGCTCTCATGTTGAGTGTAAAAATTTTTACAATTGTTATATCTTCTTCTTGGATTGTCCCCTTTATGATTATATAATGCCCTTCTTTGTCTCTGTTATAGTCTTTGTTTTAAAGTGTAGTTGTCTGATATATGCATTATACTCTGGCTTTCCTTTGACATTGGTTTGCATGATAAATGTTTCTCCGTCCCCTCACTTTCAATCTGCAAGTGTCTTTAGGTTTAAAATGAGTCTTTTATAAGCAGCATATAGATGGATCTTGATTTTTTATTCATTCTGATACTCTGTGCCTTTTGATTGGAGTGTTTGGTCTGTTTATATCCAAAGTAATTATGATCACTGAAGCTATTTTTAAAATTTCCAATGCACAGGGGACTTGATATTATTATTCTATTTTTTATATCTAGTTTTGTTGTATATTATGATGAAATAATATGGCTTATATGATATTAACTTATTGATATCTGTTAAGGCTTGCTTAGTGGCAGGGTACACAATATTTGATAATACTATAAATGAGCTTGAAAAGCAGGTGTATTCACTTATTTTGGGGGGCATATGTATGTTATATGTATTTATATATAGCATATTTATATATACATGTGATTAGGCTTGTTAACAGTGTCATTCAGTTCTTAAAAACCCTTACCAAATTTGTATTTTTGATTTTTAGTTACTGAAAGAAATGTCTTAAGATCCTCCTCTATAATTGTGGATTTGTCTATTTTTCTGTGAATGATTTTCTCAGTTTTTGCCATATTTTTAAGGCTGCTATTAGTTCAGCATTTTATATATTTATGATGAAAATATAAATGTGTGATGAGTCACCTGAATAACTCTCTACTTAAACTAATTTTTAACCATCTATACTGAAATGTAACTTACATACAATAAAAAATTCTCATTATGATCAGATGAGTTTTGACAAATGAATACGTTTTCACAGTCATCTGTATAATCATGTTATAGTATAGAACATTCCATCACCTTCCTAACATTCCTTCAAGTCCTTTTGCAGTCAATCCATCCCAATCCCTAAGCAATTACTGGTTTTCTTTCTGTCACTATAGATAAGATTTGCTTTCTCTAAAATTTTATACAAATGGAATCAGACAGTAAGTATTCATTTGTGTCTTAACTTGTCTCACTCACCATAATGATATGAAGTTCATACATGTTGCATGTTAGTTCATTCATTAGTTCATATTGTTGAATAGTATTCCATTGCATAGCCATATCACAATCTGTTTATTCACCTATTAATGGACATTTAATGTGTGCATTAGTCTGCTAACTCTGGTGAAATAAAATACTGCAGATTGGGTGGCTTAAACAGTATAAATTTATGTTCTCTCAGTTCTGGAGTTTGGCAGTCCAAGATCAAGGTGATGGCAGTTTAAGTTTCTTCTGAGGCCTCTTAACTTGGTCTGCAGATTGGCCACCTTATTACTATGTCCTCACAAGGCCTTTCTTTTGTGCATGTGCATCCCTGGTGATTCTTCTTGTAGGGGCACAGTCATATTTGATTAAATCCCCATTCTTATGGTCTCGTTTAGCCTTAATCACCTTCATAAAGGCCCTGTCTCCAAGTACAGTCATCCTGGGGTGTTAGGGCTTCAACATATGCATTTTAAGGGACACAATTTAGTTTATAACAGATTGTTTCTAGTTTTTGGCCATTATGAATAAACAGCTATGAACATCATGCACAAGTCTTTGTGCATAAATTTTCACTTTTTCTAGGGTAAAAAACTAGCAGCAGAATTGCTGGATCATATAAGTAGGCTTAACTTTGTAAGAAACTGACAAACTATTTTGCAAACTGGTTGTATCACTTTACTCTCCCATTTGCATTGAATGAGAGTTCCAGTGGTTCTCCATTTTTCCTGACACATGTATTGTCACATTGTAGTTTTAGTTTGCATTTCCTTTTTAACTAATAATGTAGTGCAGCTTTCCACATTCTTAATGATCATGAAAATATCTTTTGCGAAGTGTCTGTTCAAATCTGTTGCCCATCTTTTTATTATGATTCCTGTTACCAAGTTGTAAGAATTTTTTGGAACACTCTAGATGTTTCTTTGTCAGATATGTATACTTTTAAATATTTTCTCCTAGTCATTGGCTTGCCTTTTTAAGTCTTTTGAAGAGCAGAGGTTTTAAATTTTTGGTCAAGTCCAGTTTATCAGGTTTTTTTTTCCTACTTGGTATTTCTGTGTCCTATCTCATAAATCTTTGCATACAACAAGATGCATCGGCTTTCTTCTTTTCTTCTTCCAGAAATCTTACATTTTTGTATTGTAGTCTATGATACATTTTGAATTGATAGTTATGTATGATGTAAGATAATGATCGAGGTTTATTTTTTTCCCCACATGATTTGAAGTTGTCCAGTGCTATTTGTTGAAAAGATGGTATTTCACCACTGAGTTATCTAAGAACTTTTAGCAAAAATAAAATAATCCTGTGTGTATGGATCTATTTCTTTTATTTTCTGTTTTTTTGGTATGAATCTATTTCTGAACTCTTCTGTCCATGGATATATATGTCTATTCTTAGCCAGTGTCATAGTAAGCCAGTATCGTATAAAGCTTCATTAATTAATATAGCCTTACAGAAAGTCTTCAAATGAATTAGTGTGAATCCTCCAAATGTGTTCTTTCTGAGAAGGTCTGCTGTTATGGGGCCTCTTCATTTCCATATAAATTTTAGAATGAGTTATTTTCTACAGAGAAAAACTTATACGGAGTTTGATAGCATGGTATTGAATGTACAGATCAATATGGAGCAAGTTGAAGATCTTAATAATGAATCTTTGGGGACATAAATATAGTCTATCCACATGTTTTATACTTTTTAGTGTATAGATATTATATACATATATTGTTATTATCCTTATCTCATGGGTTTTTAAAATGCCATTGAAAATGATATTTCATTCCTAAATTTTGTATTGCAGTTTTTGATAGTCTATACACAGAAATAAGGTAGAATTTTGTTATCTTTTATTCTGTAATATTGCTTAAATTCAATTTTTTTAGTTCTAGTAGGGTTTTTTTTTTTTTTTGGTAGATTTTAAAGGATTTTCTACATAATACAGTCATGTCCTTTGCATATAGAAATAGTTTTACTTCTTTTTTTCCAATCTGAATGCCTTTCTTTTCTGTCTGGTATTGAACAAAGTGATGAGAGTGGACATCTTTGCCTCATTTGTCATCTTAAGGAAAAAGGATTCAGTATTTCTTTTTTGACTATGATATTAGCTGCATGTTTTTGTAGAAACATTTTATCAGGTTGAAGACCTTCTCTTCTAAGGTTACTTAGAATTTTTATCATGAATGGGTATAGAATTTCATCAAATGCCTTTTCTGCAAATATTGAGATGGTCATATCATTTTTATTTTTATATTTTTGGCTTGTTAAATGGTTAATACATTGATTTTTTTAATTTTAATTTTAATTTTTTTCTTACCTTATTTATTTATTTTTTAAAATATGAAATTTATTGTCAAATTGGTTTCCATACAACACCCAGTGCTCATTCCAACAGGTGCCCTCCTCAATGCCCATCACCCACTTTCCCCTCCCTCCCACCTCCCATCAACCCTCAGATCTCAGTTTTTAAGAGTCTCTTATGTTTTGGCTCCCTCCCTCCCTAACCTTTTTTTTTTCCTTCGCCTCCCCCATGGTCTTCTGTTAAGTTTCTCAGGATCCACATAAGAGTGAAAACATATGGTATCTGTCTTCCTATGACTTATTTCACTTAGCATAACACTCTCCAGTTCCATCCACATTGCTACAAAAGGCCATATTTCATTCTTTCTGATTGCCATGTAGTATTCCATTCTGTATATGAACCACAATTTCTTTACCCATTCATCAGTGGATGGACATTGAGGATCTTTCCATAATTTGGCTATTGTTGAAAGTGCTACTATAAACATTGGGGTACAAGTGCCCCTATGTATCAGCACTCCTGTATCCCTTGGGTAAATTCCTGGCAGTGCTATTGCTGGGTCATAGGGTAGATCTATTTTTAATTTTTTGAGGAACCTCCACACTGTTTTCCAGAGCGGCTGGACCAGTATGCATTCCCACCAACAGTGCAAGAGGGTTTCCGTTTCTCCACATCCTCTCCAGCATCTATAGTCTCCTGATTTGTTCATATTAGCCACTCTAACTGGTGTGAGGTGGTATCTGAGTGTGGTTTTGACTTGTATTTCCCTGATGAGGAGCGACGTTGAGCATCTTTTCATGTGTCTGTTGGCCATTTGGATGTCTTCTTTTGAGAAGTGTCTATTCATGTTTTTTGCCCATTTCTTCACTGGATTATTTTTTTTTCAGGTGTGGAGTTTGGTGAGCTCTTTATTGATTTTGGATACTAGCCCTTTGTCTGATATGTCATTTGCAAATATCTTTTCCCATTCCATTGGTTGCCTTTTAGTTTTGTTGATTGTTTCTTTCACAGTGCAGAAGCTTTTTATCTTCATGAGGTCCCAATAGTTCATTTTTGCTTTTAATTCCCTTGCTTTTGGAAATGTGTCAAGTAAGAAATTGCTAAGAAATTGCTGCAGCTGAGGTCTGAGAGGTTTTTTTCCTGCTTTCTCCTCTAGGATTTTGATGGTTTCCTGTCTCACATTCAGGTCCTTTATCCATTTTGAGTTTATTTTTGTGAATGATGTAAGAAAGTGGTCTAGTTTCATCCTTCTGCATGTTGCTGTCCAGTTCTCCCAGCACCATTTGTTAAAGAGACTTTTTTCCATTGGATGTTCTTTCCTGCTTTGTCAAAGATGAGTTGGCCATACGTTTGTGGGTCTAGTTCTGGGGTTTCTATTCTATTCCATTGGTCTATGTGTCTGTTTTTGTGACAATACCATGCTGTCTTGATGATGACAGCTTTGTAGTAGAGGCTAAAGTCTGGGATTGTGATGCCTCCTGCTTTGGTCTTCTTCAAAATTACTTTGGCTATACGGGGTCTTCTGTGGTTCCATACAAATTTTAGAATTGCTTGTTCTATCTTTGAGAAGAATGCTCGTGCAATTTTGATTGGGATTGCATTGAATGTGTAGATTGCTTTGGGTAGTGTTGACATTTTAATAATATTTATTCTTCTAATCCATGAGCATGGAATGTTTTTCCATTTCTTTATGTCTTCTTCAATTTCCTTCATAAGCTTTCTATAGTTTACAGCATATAGATCTTTTACATCTTTGGTTAGGTTTATTCCTAGGTATTCTATGCTTCTTGGTGCAGTTGTGAATGGGATCAGTTTCTTTATTTGTCTTTCTGTTGCTTCATTATTAGTGTATAAGAATGCAACTGATTTCTGTACATTGATTTTGTATCCTGTGACTTTGCTGAATTCATGTATCAGTTCTAACAGACTTTTGGTGGAGTCTATTGGGTTTTCCATGTATAATATCATGTCATCTGCAAAAAGTGAAAGCTTGACTTCATCTTTGCCAGTTTTGATGCCTTTGATTTCCTTTTGTTGTCTGATTGCTGATGCTAGCACTTCCAACACTATGTTAAACAACAGCGGTGAGAGTGGACATCCCTGCCGTGTTCCTGATCTCAGGGGGAAAGCTCTCAGTTTTTCCCCATTGAGGATGATGTTAGCTGTGGGGTTTTCATAAATGGCTTTTATGATCTTTAAGTATGTTCCTTCTATCCCGACTTTCTCAAGGGTTTTTATTAAGAAAAGGTGCTGAATTTTGTCAAGTGCTTTTTCTGCATCGATTGACAGGATCCTAAGGTTCTTATCTTTTCTTTTATTAATGTGATGTATCACATTGATTGATTTGCGAATGTTGAACCGGCCCTGCAGCCCAGGAATGAATCCCACTTGATCATGGTGTATAATTTTTATATGCTGTTGAATTCGATTTGCTAGTATCTTATTGAGAATTTTTGCATCCATATTCATCAGGGATATTGGCTTGTAGTTCTCTTTTTTTGCTGGGTCTCTGGCTGGTTTAGGAATCTAAGTGATGCTGACTTCATAGAATGAGTCTGGAAATTTTCCTTCCCTTTCTATTTTTTGGAGCAGCTTGAGAAGGATAGGTATTTTCTCTGCTTTAAATGTCTGGTAGAATTCCCCTGGGAAGCCATCTGGTCCTGAACTCTTATTTGTTGGGAGATTTTTGTTAACTGATTCAATTTCTTCACTGGTTATGGATCTGTTCAAGTTTTCTCTTTCTTCCTGTTTGAGTTTTGGAAGTGTGTGGGTGCTTAGGAATTTGTCCATTTCTTCCAGGTTGTCCAGTTTGTTGGCATATAATTTTTTATAGTATTCCCTGATAATTGCTTGTATTTCTGAGGGATTGGTTGTAATAATTCCATTTTCATTCATGATTTTATCTATTTGGGTCATCTCCCTTTTCTTTTTGAGAAGCCTGGCTAGAGGTTTATCACTTTTGTTTATTTTTTCAAAAAACCAACTCTTGGTTTCATTGATCTGCTCTACAGTGTTTTTAGATTCTATATTGTTTATTTCTGCTCTGATCTTTATTATTTCTCTTCTTCTGCTGGGTTTGGGGTGTCTTTACTGTTCTGCTTCTATTTCCTTTAGGTATGCTGTTAGATTTTGTATTTGGGATTTTTCTTGTTTCTGGAGGTAGGCCTGGATTGCAGTGTATTTTCCTCTCAGGACTGCCTTCGCTGCATCCAAAGCGTTTGGATTGTTGTATTTTCATTTTCATTTGTTTCCATATATTCTTTAATTTCTTCTCTAATTGCTTGGTTGACCCATTCATTCTTTAGTAGGATGTTCTTTAACCTCCATGCTCTTTGGTTTTCCAGACTTTTTCCTGTGGTTGATTTCAAGTTTCATAGCATTGTGGTCTGAAAGTATGGATGGTATGATCTCAGTTCTTGTATACTTATGAAGGGCTGTTTTGTGACTCAGTATGTGATCTCTCTTGGAGAATGTTCCATGTGCACTTGAGAAGAAAGTATATTCTGTTGCTTTGGGATGCAGAGTTCTAAATGTATCTGTCAAGTCCATCTGATCCAATGTATCATTCAGGGCACTTGTTTGTTTATTGATCCTGTGTCTAGATGATCAATCCATTGTTGTAATTGGAGTATTAAAGTCCCCTGCAATTACCACATTCTTATCAATAAGGTTGCTTATGTTTGTGATTAATTGTTTTATATATTTGGGGGCTTCCGTATTCGGTGCATAGACATTTATAATTGTTAGCTCTTCCTGATGGATAGACCCTGTAATTATTATATAATGCCCTTCTTCATCTCTTGTTACAGCCTTTAAAGTCTAGTTTGTCTGATATAAGTATGGCTACTCCAGCTTTCTTTTGACTTCCAGTAGCATGGCAGATAGTTCTCCATCCCCTCAGTTTCAATCTGAAGGTGTCCTCAGGTCTAAAATGAGTTTCTTGTAGACAGCAAATAGATGGGTCTTGTTTTTTTTTTTTTTATCCATTCTGATACCCTATGTCTTTTGGTTGGAACATTTAGTCCATTTACATTCTGCATTATCATAGAAAGATATGGGTTTAGAGTCATTGTGATGTCTGTAGGTTTCATGCTTTTGGTGATGTCTCTGGTACTTTGTGGTCCTTGGAACATTTCAGTCACAGAATCCCCCTTAGGATCTCTTGTAGGGCTGGTTTAGTGGTGATGAATTCCTTCAGTTTTTGTTTGTTTGGGAAGACCTTTATCTCTCCTTCTATTCTGAATGACAGACTTGCTGGATAAAGGATTCTTGGCTGCATATTTTTTCTGTTCATCACATTGAAGATTTCCTGCCATTCCTTTCTGGCCTGCCAAGTTTCAGTAGATAGATCCATCACTAGTCTTATCAGTCTCCCTTTGTATGTTAGAGTGTGTTTATCCCTAGCTGCTTTCAGAATTTTCTCTTTATCCTTGTAGTTTGCCAGTTTCACTATGATACATCACGCAGAAGATCGATTCAAGTTACGTCTGAAGGGAGTTCTCTGTGCCTCTTCGATTTCAATGCCTGTTTCCTTCCCCAGATCAGGGAAGTTCTCAACTATGATTTGTTCAAGTACACCTTCAGCCCCTTTCTCTCTTCCTCTTCTGCAATCCCTATTATATGGATATTGTTATGCTTGATTGCATCGCTTAGTTCTCAAATTCTCCCCTCATACTCCTGGATTTTTTTTATCTCTCTTTTTCTCAGCTTCCTCTTTTTCCATAATTTTATCTTCTAATTCACCTATTCTCTCCTCTGCCTCTTCAATCCAAGCTGCGGTTGCCTCCGTTGTATTTGGCAACTCATTTAGAGCATTTTTTAGCTCCTCATGACTGTTTCTTAGTCCCTTGATCTCTGTAGTAATAGATTCTCTGCTGGCCTCTATACTTTTTTCCTGTCCAGCAATTAATTTTGTGACTATTAGAATAATTTAGAAATTATTCTAAATTTGGTGACAGGAACTGGTTCTCTTTTGAACTTTGGCTGGGGGATGGGAGAGGGAGATGGCACTGGCCAGCACCTGTGTTCCTCCGCCGAGCTGAGCTCTGTCTTCTTGGGCTCAACATCTCTCCCTCCCTGTGTCCTCTCGCCCTCCCCATTCTCCGAGAGCAGAGCTGTTGACCTTTAACATTCCAGATGTTACGTCCTGCTGGCTGTCAGAACTCACGGAGTCCGGCCCTTCTGCTTTTGCAAGCCAGACTTCAGGGGTTCTGCCTTTCCTGGCAGGCTGCCCCTCCACTGCCCCGGCTCCCTCCTGCCAATCCGTGTAGTGCGCACTGCTTCTCCGCCCTTCCTAACTTCTTCTGTGGGCCTCTTGTGTACACTGGGCTCCAGGGAGTCCATTCTGTTAGTCTTCTGGCGGTTTTCTGGGTTATTTAGGCAGATATGGGTGGAATCTAAGTGATCAGCAGGACACGGTGAGCCCAGCATCCTCCTATGCTGCCATCTTCTCCTTATTGATTGATTTTTTTTTTTTTAATTTTTTTTTTCCAACGTTTATTTATTTTTGGGACAGAGAGAGACAGAGCATGAACGGGGGAGGGGCAGAGAGAGAGGGAGACACAGAATCGGAAACAGGCTCTAGGCTCTGAGCCATCAGCCCAGAGCCCGACGCGGGGCTCGAACTCACGGACCGCGAGATCGTGACCTGGCTGAAGTCAGACGCTTAACCGACTGCGCCACCCAGGCGCCCCTGATTGATTTTTAAAAATCAATCATGGAGGGATGCCTGGCTGGCTCAGTCAGTGGAGCATATGACTCTTAACCTCGGGGTTGTGAGTTCAAGCTCTGTGTTGAGCGTAGAATTTACTCAATAAAAATTAAAAAATTTTAAAAATATATTCCTGTAATAAATACAGTTGGTCATGATATATTACCCTTTAAAATAAATTATTAGATTGCTAATATTTTAAATAAATTGTTACATTATAATATTTTGTTGTATATTTTTGCATCTGTTTCATGAGGATATTGATCTATGATTGTCTTGTAATGTCATTGTCAGATATTGTTAATCTGCTTTATAAATTACTGAGGTATGTTAGCCAGGTTAATGCTGCCTCATAGAATGAATGGATGTGTTCCTTTCTGTATTCTAGTTAGTATATTGTTATTATTTTTTCTTTAACTGTTGGTAGAATTCACAAATGAAACCATATGGGCCAGAAAATGTGGGCAGGGGTAGATTTTCAATTACTTGAAGTTTTAAATTGATTTGGAGCTATTCAGATTTTCTATTTCTTCTTAAATCACTTTTGGCAATTTGTGTTTTTCTAAGATATGTCCATTTCATCAAAGTTGCCAAATTTGTTGTCAAAAAGTTATTTGTAATTTTTAATGTCATCCCTTTTGCATTCTTGGTATTGATAATTCATGACTTTTCTCAATTTTCTTCATCAGTTTACTTGGAAATTTATCATTATGTTAATCTTTTCAAAGTATCGGTATTAATTTCATTGATTTTTACTTATTCTTGGTTTTACATTTCATTGATTTCTTCTCAATATTATTTCTTTCCTTCTACATCATTTAAGTTTAATTTACTCTTATTTAAAAAATGTAAACCAATAGGGGTGCCTGGGTGGCGCAGTCGGTTAAGCGTCCGACTTCAGCCAGGTCATGATCTCGCGGTCCGTGAGTTCGAGCCCCGCGTCGGGCTCTGGGCTGATGGCTCAGAGCCTAGAGCCTGTTTCCGATTCTGTGTCTCCCTCTCTCTCTGCCCCTCGCCTGTTCATGCTTTGTCTCTCTCTGTCCCAAAAATAAATAAACGTTGAAAAAAAAATTAAAAAAAAAATAAAAAATGTAAACAAATAAAAATAAAAAATTTTTAAGGTGAACACTTAGATGGTTACTTTTAAGCCATTTTTCTTTAATATAGTTGTTTAGAGTTTTACATTTTTCTCTACACACTGCTTTAGCTGTATCATACTACACATCTTTGTGGGACTTGGTAACAGCTTTTTTGAGTTATGATTCACATGCCATACAGTTCATCCATTGGAAGTGTACAATTCAGATGAGTTTAGTATATTCACAGAGTTATGCAGCCTTTACCACAGTTTTAGAAAATTTTTATCACCTCAAAAATTAGGCTTTAACCCCCCATTTAGGTCGTTGCTTCATTTTGAGTTAATTTTTTGTACATAGTGTGAAGTGAGGGTCCAACTTCATTCTTTTGCATCTGGCTATCTAGTTGTCTAATCAACATTTGCTCTTGGTACCCTTATTGAAAATCAGTAGATTTTAGGCACATGATTTTATTTCTGTGTTCTTAATTCTATTCCATTAATGTATATGTCTATCCTTATGGCAGTACACCAGTCTTAATTACCATTGCCTTGTGGTAAGTTTTGAAATGGGAAAGTGTGAGTCTTCCTTGGTTGTTGTTGTTGTTGTTGTTGTTGTTGTTTTCAAGATTGTTTTGGCTATTTTAGGTCTTTTGAGTTTCCATATGAATTTTAGGATCAACTTTGCAATTTCTATAAAGAAGCCACCTGAGGTTCTGATAGGAATTATTTTGAATCTGTAGATAATTTGGGAACTACAGCCATCCTAACATTATTAAGTCTTCTGATCAGTGAACACTGGCTCTAGTTTCATTTATTAAATCTTTAATTTCTTTCAATGATATTTTGTTTTCAGAGTATAAGTTATGCCTTCTTTTTTGAAATTTATTCCTAAGTATTTTATTTTTTTGGATGCTATTGTAACAGGGTTGTTATTTTCATTTTGGTATTATTCAATGTGAATGCATAAAAACACAATTGATTTTTATACATTCATCTTGTATCCTACGACCTAGCTGAACTTATTCATTCTCATCATTTTTAGTGGATTCTTTGCAATTTTCTATATTCAAGACTGTGTAATTTGCAAACAGATAGTTTTTACTTTGTTTCCAATCTGAATGTTTTTAATTCTTTTTGGTCAGTTGCCCTACCTAGAACTTCTGGAGCAATGCGAATAGAAGTGGTAAGAGGAGAGGAACATCCTTGTCTTTTTCCTGATCTTAGGGGGAAAACATTTAGTGTTTCACCATTATTATGCTAGTTGAGGGATTTTTCCTCAAATGCCTTTTCTGTGTCTTTGGTCATGTGGTGTCTGTTTTTTATTTTATAAATACAGTATATTACATTAATTGGCTTTCAGATGTTAAACCAACTTTGTATTCCTGAGTAAATCCCACCTTAGTCATGGTGTATAATAACTTTTATGTTGCTGGATTTTGTTTTCTTGTATTTTGTTGAGGATTTTGTGTCTATATTCCTAAGAGATAATGGTCTATAATTTTCTTTCCTTGTGATTAATGTCTTATCTTTTTTTTTGGGTAACAGAATAATACTGGCCTGATAAAATGAGTTGGGAAGTGCTTACACTTAAATGCAAATCTAACAAAATGTGTACAAGTTATATATAAGGAAAAGTTATAAATCTTTGATGAAAGAAATCAAAGATTCAAATAAATGGAAAAAGAGTCCATGTTCATGGGTAGAAAGGCTTGTTATTGTTAAGATGTTAGTTTTCCCCAAATTGATGTATAGATTCATTCCATCTCAGCCAGAATTCCAGCATGTAGTTTTGTGGATGTTAACAAACTGGTTATAAAGTTTATATGGAAAGGCAAAAGATACAAGATAGCAAATTCAATACTAAAGGAGAACACAACCTGACTTAAATATTTGCTATAGTGCTGCAGTGTTTAAGATGGCACAGGATTGGTGAAAGAATAGACAAATCAATCAATGGAATAGAGACAAATAGATCAATGGAATAGCAGATGGAGGTAGCAGACAACAAAAATTGCTATGAGAAAAATCAGATGTCAAATTTGACAGGCAAAATTTCAAAATATCCACTATAAATATGTTTAAAGAATTAAATGAAAAATGTTTAAATAAGTGAAGGAGGATATGATGATGATAATGTCTCATTAAACAAAGAATATCAATAAACTTATAGAAATTATCTTTAAGAAAGAACAAAATGTAGTTTTTAATTTCCTCCTTAACTTCTTATTTAACCCATTCATTGTTTAGTTGGATGTTTTTTAGTCTCCAACTATTTGCTATCTTCCACATTTTTTCTTGTGGTTGATTTCAAGTTACATAGCATTGTGGACTGAAAATATGCACAGTATGATCTCGATCTTTTTGTACTTGTTGAGGGCTGATTTGTGTCTGAGAATGTGATCTATTCTGAGGAATGTTCCATGTGCACTGGAGAAGAATTTGTATTCCACTGTTTTAGGATGAAATGTTCTGAATATATCTTTTAAGTCCATCTGGTCCAGTGTGTCATTCAAAGCCATTGTTTCCTTGTTGATTTTCTGTTTAGATGGTCTGTCCGTTGCTCTAAGTGGGGTGTTGAAGTCCCCTACTATTATGGTATTATAGCCAATGAGTTTCTTTATGTTTGTGATAGATTGGTTTATATACTTGGGTGCTTTCATATTTGGAGCATAAATGTTCACAATTGTTAGGTCTTCTTGGTGGATAGATCCCTTAATTATTATATAATGACCTTCTTCATCTCTTATTACAATCTTTATTTTGAAGTTTAGATGGTCTAAGTATGGCTACTCCGGCTTTCTTTTTTTGACCATTAGCATGATAGATGGTTCTCTATCCCCTTACTTTCAATCTGAAGATGTCTTTAGGTCTAAAGTGGGTCTCTTGTTAACACCATATAGATGGATCTTGTTTTCTTATCCATTCTGTTACTCTCTGTCTTTTGATTGGAGCATTTAGTCCATTGATGTTTACAGTGAGATACGAGTTTATTGAAAGATACGAGTTTATTGCTATTATGTTTCTTATAGAGTTGGGGTTTCTGGTGGTGTTCTCTGGTACTTTTTAGTCTTTGTTGCTTTTGGTCTCGGTTCTCTCTCTCTCTCTCTCTCTCTCTCTCTCTCTCTCTCTCTCTCTGTTTCTCTTTTTTTCCCCGTCTTTTCTCCCCTGAGAGAGTTCCCCTTAAATTTTCTTGCAGGGCTGATTTAGTGGCCATGAATTCCTTTAATTTTTGTTTGGGAAATTTTTTATCTCTCCTATTTTGAATGACAGTCTTGCTGGATAAAGAATTCTTGGCTGCATATTTTTCTGATTCAGCACATTGAATATATCCTGCCACTCCTTTCTGGCCTGCCACATTTCTGTGGATAGGTCTGCTGCAAACCTGATCTGTCTTCCCTTGTAGGTTAAGGACTTTTTTCCCTTGCTGCTTCCATGATTCTTTCCTTGCCTGAGTATTTTGTGAATTTGAATATGATATGCCTTGTTGATGGTTGTTTTTTGGTTGAATCTAATGGGAATCCTCTGTGTCTCCTGCATTTTGATGTCTGTGACTTTCCCCAGGTTAGGAAAGTTTTCTGCAGTGATTTGCTTACATAACCCTTCTACCCCTTTTTCTCTCTCTTCATCTTCTGGGACCCCTATGATTCTGATGTTGTTCCTTTTTAATGAGTCACTGATTTCTCTAATTCTTAAACCATGCTCTTTTGCCTTAGTCTTACTGTTTTGTTTGCTTCATTATTCTCCATAAGTTGTCCTCTGTATCGCTGATTCACTGCTCTGCCTCATCCATCCTTGCCACCATGGCCACTCCTCGAGATTCCTGCTCAGTTATAGTATTTTTAAATTTCATCCTGACTAGCTTTTATCTCCACAGAAAAGGATTCTAATGTTTTCAACCCCAGCTAATATTCTTATTATCGTGATTCTAAATTCTGATTCAGACATCGTGCTTATATCTGTTTATTAAGTTCCTGGCTGTCATCTCTTCCTGTACTTTCTTTTGGGTTGATTTCCTTCGTTTTGTCATTTTGAAGGAAGAAAAGCAAATAATAATGTAATAAAAAGTTTAAAACCCACAAAAAAATCAAATAAAGGATGCTAGATCCTAGGTGTGTTCTAGTCTATCTGGTTGTTGAAAGGAGCTTGATAGATTAGAGGAAAGGGGGAAAGATAAGAAAAGAAAAAGGAAAATGTTTAAAATTTTGAAAAAATGAATACAGTGAGATAGAATAAAGTGAAATAATGGAAGTAAAAAATAGAGTTTAAAAAATTTACAAAAATGTAAAAGATAGTAGAAAACTAAAGAAAATATTTTTAATAGAAATGGAAAATAAAAATAAATATTTTCTCTTTCTGTATTGAAGAATAAGAAAAGAAAAAAAAATTGAATAGATGGACCAGCAAACAAACTGTGGTATGATTGAAATTAAATCGGTTTCCCCTAGAAGTCGATCTATGAAGTACTTTATAGTCTGTAAACTAAACAGGCAGAGAGACTTGTGTTGTCCCTGAAGAGTGAGGTTGGCCCAGTTGGGCGGGGCTTAGTGTAATGGCTCTGTTCTCTACTAGATGGTGCTGCTTAGCTTACTGGGGTGGATTGTTGTGGCGCCTGTAGGTGTGTATGTGCATGCGTGAGAAGGGTGAAAATGGTGTCTCTCAGCTACCCAGTCTCTAGTATCAGAAGTCTTTGCTCTCCCCACCAGCAGTTGTGCACCCCTCCTTTGTCTCCAGCTTCCATCCACTCCCTGCTTTTACACTGTCCCTGACCAAGTCATCAGGTTGCCAGGCAGCACCTCTCTCCTGAGTTTTATCTCAGATGTGGCTGTGTTTCCCAACCCCTCACTTCTGAGGGTCTCCAGCTTTGACCTGCTCAGACCTTCTGAGGGAGGATCTCATTGAGCAATGGCCGGGTGCCAGCCTGTCCCCAGGAATGTTCGGAAGACCACGCTGCTGCCAGTGTCCAGAGACTGTGGCTCAGTGCCAGCCAGGAAAAGGTCATGCAATTGTGTAGCAGCAGCGTTTCAGGGATTATGGAAAATCACAACACACATCTGGTGCTAGGCCTCCGCTTGAATGTCCTTGTTCCAGCACCAGAAAATGTGGTTGTTCTCTGGCTTCCACTGGGACCTTTGCCTGTGGGGAGGCCGTACAGCCTCTACCAAATGTCCTCCCAGCAGGGGACCACCTTTCCCTATCTGGCCTGAGGACCCCGAGGACCTCGGTCTCTGCTCCTGGGGATTCACCCTTCCCACCAGAGCACCGCCAGGTATTGAGCTGAGGAGTTTCAGACTATGCGCTTCCTCTGTTTATAGAGTCTTAATGGAATTTAAACCCTCTCCTTTCTCCTTTCTCCCTTTTTTGTTCAGTCCCTTGTGTACTCTTTCTTTTCTCTCCAGCTGCTTTCAGGTGGGGGGATTCCTTCTGTACTCTCCCCCCGCCCCATCTCTGTCTTCTCTCTGCAAGCAAAAACAGCTCTCTGCCCTCCACAGTTTTCTCCCCCAGTTCATTTCTCCACCCTGCATACATGCTGAGTTCTCTGGTTCAGGTTGTGCAGATTGTTGTGTTAATCCTCAAATCAGTTTTCTATGTGTGCAGGATGGTTTAGTGTTTATCTGGCTGTATTTCAGGAATGAGAGACACAGAAAAATCTTCTCTGCTGTTCTGCCATCTTGGCCTCTTCTCCTTTGGTATTAACTCTTCTTTAAATGTTTGGTAGAATTCACCTGTGAAGCTATCTGGTCCTGGATTTTGTATGATGGGAGTTTTTTGATTACCAATTCAATATCATTGCTAGTCTGTTCAAATATTCTATTTCTTCTTGATGCAATTTTGGGTGATTATATGGTTCTAGGAATGCATTCATTTCTTCTAGGTTGTCCAATTTGTTGGCATATAATATTTCATAATATTTTCTCATAATCCTTTCTATGATATTGGTTATTTCTCTTCCTTCATTTCTGATTTTATTTACTTGGGTTTTCTCTCTCTGTCTCTATCTCTGTCTCTCTAATGGGTGTGGCTAAAGGTATAGCAGTTTTGTTGATCTTTTCAAAGAACCAGCTCATGATTTCATTGATATATTGTATCTGTTTTAGTTTCTATGTTATTTATTTTTGCTTGAATCTTTATTGTTTACTTCCTTCTACTGGTGTTGGGCCTTGTTCTTCTATTTCTAGCTCCTTTATGTGTAAGGTTCAATTGTATATTTGAGATTTTTTTTTGCTTCTTGAGATTGCTGTAATCTTTCCTCCTAGAATATCATTTGCTGCATCTCAAAGATTGGGAGCTGTTATATTTTCATTTTCATGTGTCTGCATGCATTTTTTGATTTCCTCTTTGATTTCTTGGTTGACTTGTTCATTATTTAGTAGCATGATATTTAGTTTCCATGTATTTGTGTTCTTTCCTGATTTTTTTCTTGTGATTGTTTTAGACAATTTTTAAAGTTCATTTATTTATTTATTTTGGAAGAGAGAGGGAGAGAGCAGGGGAGAGGCAGAGAGAAAGGGAGAGAGAGAATCCCAAGCAAGCTTCACGCTGTCAGCACAGAGCCCATTGTGGGGCTCATACTTACAAACCATGAAATCATGACCTGAGCTAAAAGCAAGAGTCAGATGCTTAACTGACTCAGACACCCAGACACCCCTACCGTTGTGGTTGGAAAAGATGAGATATGATTTCAATATTTTTAATTTATTGAGATTTGTTTTAGGCTTTAGGTGATCTCCTCTGGAGAATATTCCATGTACACTTGAAAAGAATGTATGTTCTTCTGGTTTTGCATAGAATGTTCTGAATATATCTGTTAAGTCCATCTGGTCCAATATATCATTCAAAGCTACTGTTTCCTTGATGATTTTCTGTCCGATCTATCCGTTAATGTAAGTGGGATATTAAAGTCTCCTCCTGTTGTTGTAATACTCTCAATTTCTTCCTTTTGTGTCTGTTAATAGTCGCCTTGTGTATGGACTGAACTCTCATATTGGATGCATAAATATTTACAATTGTTCTATCTTCTTGTTGGATTAATCTCTTTATGAATATGGTGTATCTTTCCTTGTCTCCTTTTATGGTCTTTGAAAAAGTCTATTTTGTTTGTTATAAGTATTGCTATGCCAACTTTCTTTTCACTTCCATTTGCATGGTAAATGTTTTCCCACACCTTGCTTTCAGTCTGCATGTGCCTTTACATCTGAAGTAGGTCTCTTTTTGGCAGCATATAGGTGGATCTTGCTTTTTTAATCCATTCAATTACCTTGCATCTTTGTTTTTGAGAGAGAGAGAGAGAGAGAGACAGCATGAGCAGGGCAGGGGCAGAAAGAGAGAGGGAGAGGGAAAGAGACAGAATCTGAAGCAGGCTCTGAGCTGTCAGCACAGAGCCTGAAATGGGGCTTGAACTTGTGAACTGCGAGATCATGACCTGAGCTGAAGTTGGACACTTAACCAACTGAGCCACCCAGGTGCCCCTACCTTGTATCTTTGAGAGAAGCATTTAGTTCATTTATAATCAAAGTAATTATTGATAGGTATGTACTTATTGCCATATTGTTACTTGTTATACAGAGGTTTGCTTTGTTTTTGTTTTTGCAGTTTTTCTCTGTTCTTTTCTCCTCTTCCTCCTGGTTCTTTCTTCTTTTGCTCTCTTCCCTTGTGGTTTGATGGCTTTCTTTATTGATATGCTTGGATTCCTTTCTCTTTACTTTTTATGTATCTATTATAGGTTTTTGATTTGTCATTACTGTTAGGTTCCTATATAATAGCTTATGCATAATGCTTTGGATTAACAAGCATGTTTCCAGAACAAATTATGCTCACAAACCAAGGTTTTACTATAATATAATGTTATTATGCTTGATGATGTTGCTAACTTTGCTTGACTTATTCTCATTTTTTATTCTTTTTTATTTTTTGCTGTTCAGCTTGGTTGCTTTCCATTATTTTGCCTTCAAGGTCACTGATCTATTCTTCTGCCTCCTGTAATCTTCTATTGATTCACTTCTATTGTATTTTTAATTTCAGTTATTGAGTTCTTCATCTCTGATTGGTTCTTTATTATATTTTATATCTCTAATTTGAAAATCTCACTAAGACCTTCACTCTTTTCTCAAGTCCAGTTACTAACTTTATGAACATTACTTTGAATTTTTTACAATGCATATTGCTTATCTCTGTTTCATTTAGTTATTTTGCTGTGATTGTGTCCTGTTCTTTCATTTGCAACATATTCCTCTGTCTCTTCATTTTGCTCCTCTGTTTTCTTCTTTCTATTAGGAAAGTCAGTTACATCTTTTGCTCTTAAAAGTAGTGGCCTTATGAAGAAGAGGTCCTGTGGTGCCCTGTAACACAGTGTTCCCTGTTCAGAAGAACCAGGTGTTTCAGGGGTATCTCCTTTATGGGTTGCATGTGCTCTAGTGTTGTGGCTGAACTACATTTGCCTTCGGTATATTTAACTGCAATAGCCCATTTTGCCTCTTGTGGGCAGGGTTTGGTCTCTGTGCTGATAAGGAGCCAATCTGGGGCCTCTTTGGGCTAGTAGTTGGGCAGTGTCACCTTTATCAGTTAAGCCAGATGCCTGTCCTCAGCACATTTATTGAGGCTTTGGTCACACCAACCTGCAGAGTGTTCTCCCTGTGTTGTCTCCTTAAGAGCCTTTTGTTGGTGGGCGCAGCCTACAGTTAAACTGTATGTCTGCCCCCAGGTCTATCTGCAGGGGCTGCAGTGGAAATGGTATGTGTGGTTATTTTCCCTTCATCTCAAGGCAGGAGTCCCTTTGGTGTGGTACCAATTCCTGCATGGGCTAATTGTATGATATACGGCAGGAGCCATTTTGGAAAGGACTCCTGCTGATCAAGGTGATTGGACGGGGGGATCCATAAGAGAACTCTGGGGTGGGGTTGGGGGGATAAATGGTATCCACCAGCTTTCTTGTTCTTGGAGAAGTCTAAAGATCCCTTCCCCTCCAGTGCATAATATAAACCACCTTCATGTACACCCTAGCTGCTTTTCAAACTATTCCTTCTATGTTGTATCTCTGCAGGAATTTTTGTTATGCTCTTTTTAAAGGCAGGGACTCTGTCTCCTGTTGCCCTCTGGCTTTTCTAGAACTTAGCCCACTGATTTTTAAATACCCACAGTTAAGCCCAACTGATTGTGAAAACTTGCAAAGTCCCACTGGTTTTCAAAGCCAAATATTATGGGGATTTGTCTTCCCAGTGCAAGTCTTCCATGTCTGTGGTGCTTCTGTTCTTTCTCTGTGCTTGTGGTGCCCTCCTGTTTGTCTTGCAGGGAGTCTAGTTCCTGACTCTCCATCCCTCCTACCCTTTTTTATGTAGCCTCCTCTCTATGATTAACTGTGTAAAGTCTGTTCTGCTTGTCTTCACATCGTTTCCTGGGTTAGCTGCTATTCCTGGATTAGCTATTATCTAGGTGTGTCTGTGGGATGAGTGAGCTTGGGATCCTACTACCCCACCATCTTTAGTCTTACTTTTTATTTTCTCCTTCCAATGAGTTGCTAGAACTTCTCTCCTGGACTTCTGGACTCCCTCAAAGATTCTTTTTTCTATGGATAATTGTCTAATTCATTGTTCTCCCAGGGCTACCAGACCTTGGCCAAGAGAGGCTGGAGCCATTCTCGGGCACTTCATTATCCACAGGTGGGTCAAATTTCTGTAAGCCTATTACCCAGCCCTTGATTGAGTGAGACAACTCCTGCATCCCTTGGAGTATGGTGCTGGTGATAGCTGTAGCCCAGTCTTCAGAGGTATGGAATTATTTCTGGGTCTGTAGTTAAGGCCACAGCTATCGAGTCAGCTACCTAGGTATGGGCTTGTCTTCTCAAAATGACTCTCGTTGTTTGTAGACCACTGGGGTTTCACAGTCTCCTACCTGGGTTGCAAAGCTCCCACATAGGCACTTGTGACTGTGAACAGATATGAAGTTGTTGTGATTGAGTTGGGGAAACATGTGAGGAATATCTTGTTTAGCTATCTTGCTACATCACTTCTGCATCAATTGATTTTTGTATGTTGAAACAGCCTTTCATATTTGGAATAAATTTCACTTGGTTGTGGTGTGCAATTCTTTTTACACCTTACTGGATTCAATGTGGTAATGTTGTGTGGAATATTTTTGCATATATGTTTATGAGAGATATTAGTGTGTAATTTTCCTTTCTTGAAAAATCTCCTTCTGATTTTGGTACCAGATGCTGGCCTTGTAGAATGAGTTGGGAACTTTTCCTTCTCCTTTGATCTTCTGGAAATGATTGTATAGAATTGGAGTAATTTCTTCCTTAAGTATTTGGTAGAATTAATCAGCAAAACCATGTAGGTTTGGTGATTTCTGTTTTGGAAGTTTATAAATTGTTGATTCAATTTCTTATAAGTTATAGACCTTTGAGATTATATCTCCTTGTATGAATTTTGGCAGATTTTATATTTCAAGGAATTGTTCTGTTTCATCTAAGTTATCAATTTTGTATTCTAAGAATTATTCATAATTTTCTTTGTCCATTTGGACTGCTATAACAAAAATAGCACAGACCTGGTGGATGGCTTAAACAATTCATTTCACAATTTTGAAGACAGGAAAGTCCAAGATCAGGACTCTTGCAGTTTCAGTGTCTGGTAAGGACCTACTTCTAGCTCTTCTCACTGTGGCCTTATATGCTAGAAGAGGGGAGGGAGTTCCTTGATGTCTTTTTTTTTCTTTAAATAATGGCACTACTGGGCGCCTGGGTGGCTCAGTCAGTTAAGCGGCCGACTTCGGTTCAGGTCATGATCTCGCGGTCCGTGAGTTCGAGCCCCGTGTCAGGCTCTGTGCTGACAGCTCAGAGCCTGGAGCCTGTTTCACATTCTGTGCTGACAGCTCAGAGCCTGGAGCCTGTTTCACATGCTGTGTCTCCCTCTCGCTGACCCTCCCCTGTTCATGCTCTGTCTCTCTCTGTCTCAAAAATAAATAAAACGTTAAAAAAAATTAAAAAAAAAAATAATGGCACTAGTCCCATTCTAGAGGGCTCCACCCTCAGTTGTAACCACCTTCCAAAGGAACCACATCCAAATATGGACTGGGGATTAGATTGCAACATTCAAAGTTTTAGAGGATATAAACATTAACAATAATATTGTTATTATCTTTTTATGTTCATATGATCAGTAGTTGTAATCTCTCTTGCATTTTGATGTTAGTTATCTGTGTCTTCTCTTTTTTCGTTGGTTAGCCTGCCTAAAAGTTAATCAATTTTATTGATCTTTTCAAGGAACGAGCTTTGGGTTTCTTTGATACATTCTGTTTAACTTCTTGTTTTAAATTTCATAGACTTCTGCTCTGGTTTTTATTAATTTTTTCTTCTGCTTACTTTGCATTTAATTTACTCTTTTGCTAGTTTACTTGAGGTAGAAGCTTATATTCTTAATTTTAGATCTTTTTCCTCTTCTAACATATGCATTCAGTGCTATAAATTTCATGTAAGCACTGCTTTCACAGCATGCCACAAATTTTGACAAGTTATATTTTTATTTTATTAAAATATTTAAAAATTTCTCTTAAGATTCTTCTTTGACTCATGTGTTATTTAGAAGTGTGTTATTTAATTTCCACATATTTTGGGATTTTCCAGCTATCCTTCTGTTAATAATTCCTGATTCAATTTTGTTGTGAGCAAAGAACATATTTGGTATGATTTTTATTTTTAAAAGTTTGTTAAAGTGTGTTTTATAGCCTATATGTGGTTTGCCTTAGTGAATGTTTGAGATTAAGAATGTGTATTATGCAGTTACTGAATTAAGTACTCTAGAAATGTCAGTTAAATCTAGGTGATTGGTGGTGTTTGGTTCAACTATATATTTAATGATTTTCTGCCTACTAGATATGTCAGTTCCATATAGAAGGGTATTGCAGTCTCCAACTATAGGGGTGGATTTGTGTGTCTCTCCTTGTCATTCTATTATTTCTTGCCTTACATATGTTGACATAGTCTCTTGTTAGGTGCATATACATTACAAATGGTTATGTCTTTTTTTTCTTCATTGCCAACTTTATTTTTTATTAACTTTTTAAAAAATTTAATTTCAGTACAGTTAACATACAGTGTTATGTTAGTTTCAGATGTACAATATAGTGATTCAACAATTGTATACATTACTCAGTGCTCATCATGATAAATGTACTTTTAATCCCTTCAACTGTTTTACTTATCTTCCCTCCTATCTCCCCTCTGGTAACCCTCGGTTTGTTCTCTATACTTAAGAGTCTGTTTTTTGGTTTGTCTCTTTTGTTGTTGTTCATTTGTTTTGTTTCATAAAGTCCACTTATGAGTGAAATCATATGGTATTTGTCTTTCTCTGACTGCCTTATTTTACTTAGCATTATACTTTCTATCTCTATCATGTTGTTGCAAATGACAAGATTTCATTCTTTTTTATGGCTGAGTAAGACTCCATTATATATGGAGAGAACTAGAAATAGAAGCAGAAAGAAAAGAAAGGAGACAGAGAAAGAAAGAAATAAAGGAAGGAAAGAAAGAAAAAAGAAAGAAAGAAAGAAATCATCTTCTTTATCCATTTATCCTTTAATGAACACTTGGGTTGCTTCCATAATTTGGCTATTGTCAATAATAGTTCAGTAAACATAGGGGTGCATGTATCTCTTTGAATTGGTGGTTTTGTATTCTTTGGGTAAATACCCAGTGGTGGAGTTACTGATTATATAGTAGTTCTATTTTAATTTTAATTTTAATTTTGAAGAAACTCCATACTATTTTCCATAGTGGCTACACCAGTTTGCATTCTCACCAACAGTACATAAGGGTTCTTCCTCCAAATCCTCACTAGTATTTATTGTTTCTTGTGTTTTTGATTTCAGCTATTCCAACAGGTGTGAGGTGATAGTTCATGGTGATTTTGATTTGCATTTGCCTGATGATTACTGATGTTGAGCATCTTTTCATGCATCTGTTGGTCATCTGTATGTCTTCTTTGGAGAAATTTCTATTCAGGTCCTCTGGCTATTTTAATTGGATTATTTGTTTTTTGTTGTTGAGTTGTATAAGTTCTTTATATATTTTGGATACTAACCCTTTATGGGATATGTCATTTCCAAATACCTTTTCCCATTCAGTAGGTAGTCATTTAGTTTTGTTGATTATTTTGTTTGCTTTGCAGAAGCTTTTTATTTTTATGTAGTCCCAGTAGCTTAATTTTGCTTTTTGTTTAGTTTTCCCAAAACCATTTGTTGAAGAGATTGTCTTTTTCCCATTGTATATTCTTGCCTCATTTGTCAAAGATTAATTAACTATATAATTATTGGTTTATTTCTGGGTTCTCTATTCTGTTCCATTGATGTATGTGTCTATTTTGGTACTGGTACCATACTGTTTTGCTTACTATAGCTTTATAGTATATCTTGAAATATGGGGTTGTGATACTTCCAATTTTGTTCTTTTTCATAATTGCTTTGGCTATTCTTTTATGGTTCCCATAACATTTTACGATTGTTTGTTCTAGTTCTGTGGAAAATTATGTTGATATTTTGGTAGGATTGCTTTGGGTAGTATGGATATTTTAAAATATTGGTTCTTCCAGGAGAACCTGAGTGGCTCAGTCAGTTAGGCACCTGACTTTGGCTCAGGTCACGATCTCGTGGTCTGTGAGTTCAAGTCCCACATCAGGCTCTGTGCAGACAGCTCAGAGCCTGGAGCCTGCTTCGGATTCTGTGTGTGTGTGTGTGTGTGTGTGTGTGTGTGTGTGTGTGTGTGTGTGTATGTGTGTGTATGTGTGTGTGTCTTTTTCTCTCTGCCCCTCCCCCTCTCCCTCTCTCTCTCACAAAATTAAATAAACATTAAATATATATATTGGTTCTTCCAATCCGGGATAATGGAATATGTTTCTATTGGCTTATGTCCTCTTAAATTTCTCTCATCAGTGTTTTATAGTTTTCAGAGTACAAGTATTTCACCTTCGGGGTTAATTTTATTCCTAGGCATTTTATCATTTTTGGTGTAGTTGTAAATGGCATTCTTTTCTTTTCTTTTTTTAAAGTTTATTTATTTGGAGAAAGAGAGCATGAATGGAGGAGGGACAGAGAGAGAGGGAGAGAGATAGAATCCCAAGCAGGCTCCACACTGTCAGCACAGAGCCTGACATGGGGCTTGAACTCATAAACCACAAGATCATGACCTGAACTAAAATGAAGAGTCGGATGCTTAACAACTGAGTCACCCATGCACCTGTAGAATTATTTTCTTAATTTCTCTTTCTGCTACTTGATTATTACTATTATAATATTTCTATTATATAAAAAGTATATATATATATATATATAGTGTCATGTCATCTGAAAATAGTGAAAGTTTTACTTCCTTACCAATTTGAATGCCTTTTATTCCTTTTTCTTGTCTCATTGCTGTGGCTAGGTCATCTAGTATTATGTTGAGTAAAAGTGGTAAGAGTGAACATCCTTGTCTTGTTCCTGATCTTAGGTGAAAAGCTCTCAGTTTTCACCATTGTGTATGATGTTAGCTGTGGGTTTTTCACATATGGCCTTTATTATGTTATATGTTCCTTCTGAACCTACTTTGTTGAGGGTTTTTATCATGATTAAATGTTGTATTTTGCCATTTGCTTTTTCTGCATCTATAAAGGTGATCCATATGTTTTTTTTTCTTTCTCTTGTAGAAGTGATATATCACATTGATTGATTTGCAAATATTGAACTACCCTTGCATCCCAGGAATAAATACCACTTGATCATGGTGAATGATTTTTTTCTATTGTATTGTTGGATTCAGTTTGCTGACACCTTGTTGCAGATTTTTGAATCCATGGTTATCAGATACATTGGCCTGGAGTATTCTTTTTGTAGTGTCTTTATCTGGTTTTGGTATGAGGGTCATGCTAGCCTCATAGAATGAATTTGGATGCTTTCGTTTTTCTATTTTTTAAAATAGTTTGAGAAGAATAGGTATTAACTCTTCCTTAAATGTTTGGTAGAATTCACCTGGGAAGCCATCTGGTCCTAGACTTTTGTTACTTGGGAGTTTTTTGATTACTGAATCAGTTTCATTGCTGGTAATTGGACTCTTCAAATTTTCTATTTCTTCCTGATTCAGTTTGGTAGTTTTTATGTTTCTGGGAATGATCCATTTCTTCTAGTTTGTTGAATTTGTTGGCTTATAATTTTTCATAATATTATGTCATAATGCTTTGTATTTCTGTGGTGTCAGTTGTTATTTCTCTTTCATTTCTGATTTTATTTAGTCCTCTCTTTCTTGGTGAGTTTGACTTTCGTTAGTTGGTTTTGGTGATCTTTCAAAGAACCAGTTCCAGGTTTCATTGCTCTATTGTTTTTTTAGTTTCTATTTCATGTATTTCTTGACTAATATTTATTTCCTTCCTTCTGGTTTAGGGAATTTTGTTTTTTCTTCTTTTTCTAGCTCCTTTATGTGTAAGGTTAGTTTGTTTATTTGAGATTTTTCTTGCTTCTTCAGGTAGGCCTGTATTGCTGTAAACTTCCCTTTTAAAACAACCTTTCTATATCCCAAAGATTTTGGACCATTTTTTTTTCATTTTCCTTTTTCTCTATGTATTTTTTAATTTCCTCTTTAATTCCTTGGTTGACCCATTCATTGTTTGGTAGCACGTTATTTAAACTCCATGTATTTGCGTTTTTTTCCAGATTTTTTTCTTATGGTTGATATTTAATTTCATAGTGTTGTGGTCAGAAAACATGCATGGTATGACTTCAGTCTTTTTGAATTTGTTGAGACTTCTTTCATGGTCTCATATGTCATCTATTCTGGAGAATGTTCCATGTGCATTTGAAGGAATGTGTATTCTACTGTTTTAGTATGGATTAATCTGAAGATATCTGTGAGGTCTATCTGGGCCGGTGTGTCATTCAAAGTCACTGTTTCCTTTTTGATATTCTGTTTGGATGACCTATCCATTGGTTTAAGTGGGGTGTTAAAGTCCCCTACTATTACTGTTTTACTATCAATTACTTCCTTTGTGTTTTTTTATGTGCTGCCTTATATGTTTGAGTGCTCCATATTGGGTGCAATAATATTTACAATTGTTATATCTTTTTGTTGGATTGTTCCCTTTGATTATGTAGTGTCCTTCTTTGCCTCGTTATAGTCTGTTTTAACATCTATTTTCTCTGATGTAAATATTGCTACCCTAGCTTTCTTTTCACTTCCATTTGCATAATAAATGTTTCTCCATCCCCTCCCTTTCAATTTGCAGGTGTCTTTGGATTTGAAATGAGTCTCTTGTAGGCAGCATATAGATGAGTCTTACTTTTTTTATCCATTCTGTCACCCTTTGCCCTTGATTGGAATGTTTAGCTCATTCATATTCAGAGTAATTATTGATAGGTATGTACTTACTGCCATTTTATTACTTGTTTTACGGTTGTTTATGCCATTCTTCTCTGTTCCTTTCTTCTCTTGCTCTCTTTTCTCACAGTTTGTTCAGTTTCTTCAGTGATATACTTGGATTCCTTTGTCTTTATTTTTTGCATATCTGTTACTCATTTTTGTTTCATGGTTACCAATCGGTTTGTATATACCATCTTCTGTTTATAGCAGTCTACATTAAGTTGATGGTCACTTATGTTTGAACCCACTCTTTTCTCCTCTGCCCTGCAATGTTTTAGATATTTGGTGTCATACTTCAAAATCCTTTTATTTTGTGAATCCCTGACTGATTTGTATAGGTATACTTATTTTCACTCCTTTTGTGCTTCCTACTTTTCTTACTCCTGCTTATGGTCTTTCCTTTACCCTAAAGAGTCCTCTTTAACATTTTTTTGTAAAGCTGGTTTACTGGTCATGAATTCCTTTAACTTATTCTGGGAAACTCTTTATTTATCCTTCTATTCTCCTTCCTGGATAGAGTATTATTGGCTGAAGATTTTTTCCTTTCAGCAATTATATCATGCCACTGCCTGCAGTTTCTGCTGAAGAATCAGATAGCTTTATGGAGTCTTCTTTGTATGTAACTATTTTCTTTTCTCTTGTTGCTTTAAAAATTCTCTGTTTATCACTACTTCCTGCCATTTTAATGATTATGTGTCTTGGTGTGGAACTCCTTAGGTTGATTTTGTTGCAGGCTCTCTGTGCCTCCTGGATCTGGATTTCTGTTTCCTTCCCCAGATTTGGTAACTTTTTAACTATTATTTCTTCAAATAAAATTTTTGCCCTCTCTTCTCTTCTGGGATTCCTACGATGTGAATGTTATTATTCTTGATGGTGTCACTGAGTTCCCTAAGTCTATTTTCATTTTTTATTATTATTTTTCTCTTTCTTGTTCAGCTTAATTGCTTTCCATTTCTTTGTCCTCCAGGTCACTGATCTGTTCTTCTGGTTCCTCTAGTCTACTATTTATTTCATCTAGTACATTTTAAGTTTTATTGATTGAGTTCTTCATCTCTGATTGGTTCTTTTTTAAGTTTTCTGTTTCTTTATTGAGGGTCTTACTGAGGTCCTCCACTTTTTTCTCAAGTCCAGTAAGTATCTTTATGACCATTATTTTAAATTCTTGATCAGGCATATTGCTTATCTCTGTTTTGTATAGGTGTTTTGCTGTGATTTTTGTCCTATTCTTCCATTTGGAACATTTTCTTGTCTCCTTATTGTGTATGTTTCCGTGTGTTAGTAAAGTCAGTTTTGTCTCCTGCTCTTGAAGAGGTCCTATAGTGCCCTACAGTGCAGTGTCCACTGTTCACTAGAACCTGGTGCTTCAGGGGTGTCTCTTATGTGTGTTGCATGTACTCTGCTGTTGTCACTGAACCACTTTTACCTTCAGTCCTATTGTCTGCAACGGCTCACTTTACTGTGGACAGGGGTTAGTCCCCATATGTTGTTAGTGGGCCAATTGGGGCCATCTTGGACTTACGTTGAGTCAGACTAGGTGTTTGATAGAGATGCAGTAGCACCAAACTGCAGGGTGCTTTCCCTATTTTGTCCCCTGAGAAGCTTTTGTTAGTGGGTAAGGCCTGCCCTCAGACTAGATATCTGTCCCCAGCCTGTTGCTGGGGCCCCAGCTGGACTTGTGTGTTTGGTTATCTTTCCCTCTTTCCCAGGCAGGAGTCACTTGGGAGTAGTGGTGGCCCCTGTCAGGGATGCTTGCCCACTATCAGGCTTGTGGCACTGCTTTGGATTGGCTCTGGCCAAGAGTATATCAAAGTTGGCAGGACCACAGAGAAACAGGGGTCAGGGCGGGTGGTGGTAGCAAGGTTTGCATTGGAGGGGGTGGATTTTCAGAACTGCTCAAGTCAAAAGTATGGTATGATGTTAGCAGCACTGGTTTCTACAGATGTCTGTGTGCCTAGGCTGGGGGCAGGAGAGGGAAATGGTGCCCACCAGCTCCTTTGTTCCTGGAGAAGTCTCCCAAAGATCTCCATCACATGTCCTTAGATTAGTAAACAATCTCCCATATACCCCAGGTGTTTTTCAAACTGCTGTTTCAGTGCTGTATTTCTGCTGGGCCATTTGTTGCGCTGTGTCTTTGAGGGCAGGGACTCAGTTTCTTTTTGCCCTTCCAGCTCTCCCAGATCCAAGCCTGCTGATTTTTAAAGTTCCAAGGGTTAAGTCCTGCTGATTGTAAGAACTTGAAAAATTTGGCCCTTCTGGTTTTCACAGCCAAATGTTATGGGCTTCATCTTTCCTGCATGGGCTCCCCAGTGTGAGAGTCTATTCCTCTCTCCTCTCTGCACTCACGGCATTCCTCCCTCTAACAGAGAGCCCCACAGGTCGTTTAGCTTCCGATCATGTCTCTGCCCTTCCTACACTCTTCCTTGTGGCCTCTTCTCTACATTTAGCTGTGGAGAGTCCATTATGCCAATCTTTGCGTCCTTTTCTGGGTTATTTACACTGATGTGTGTGTTACCTAGTTGTATCTATGGAACAAGGTGTGCTTAGGGGCTTCTTACTCCTTTATTTTCCCCAGAAGTCACAGATTGTTAGGCCTTGATAAATTAAATTTTTATAGTTCTGTAATGCCTCCTTTTTATCTCTGATAAGTTTCCTTTCTCTGAAATCAGCTTTGTCTGAAATTAATATAGTTCTTCCAGCCTTCCTTTGATTAGTGTTATTTTTTTTGCATCTTTATATTAAAGTGAGTTTCTTGTAAATAAATATATATATAGTTGGCTTTTTCCCCCCTCACTCTGATGTTCTGCATTAAAAAAAATTTTTTTTTTTTTGAGAGAGTGAGGGCGTAAGTTGGGGAGGGGCAGAGGAAGAGGGAGAGAGAGAATCTTAGGCAGGTTCCATGCCCGGTGCAGTAGAGCCTAATGCAGGCTCAATCTCATGATCATGAGATCATGACCTGAGCTGAAATCAAGAGTTGGACACTTTACTGACTGAGCGAACCAGGTGCCTCTGACATTCTGTGTTTTAATAGTGTATATGTCCATTTGCATTTAAAGTGATTATTGACATGGTTGGATTAATATTTACCATATTTGTAACTATTTTCTATTCATTGTTCTATTCTTTGTTTCTTTTTTGTATTCCACTCATTTGTTAGCCTTTATGGTTTTAATAGAGCATTTTTTTTAATAGAGCATTTTATATGATTCTGTTTTATCTCTTGTTAGCATATCAATATAGTTCTTTTTCTTTTCTTTTCTTTTCTTTTTTTTTAAGTAGGCTTCACACCCAGCACTGAGCCCAGTGCAGGGCTTGAAATTTTGACTCTGACACCAAGACCTGAACTGAGATCAAGAGTTGGCTGTTTAACCAACTGAGTCACCCAGGCACTCCAATATAGTTCTTTTTAAAAAACTTTTTTAAGTGGTGACCATAGATTTTTAATATACACTTAGAACTAAGTCCACTTTTAAACAACACTTTACAAGTGTAGGGATAATGCAGGTATCTTGAAATAGAGTGTTTGAAAATCTTTTCTCTTATTCTTCATAACATTGCTGTCAATCATTTTATTTATTCATAAGGTATAATTTTCCAATATATTGTTGCTATTATGTTGAGCAAACTGTTATCTGCTAGGTCAGTTAAGAATAAGAAAAGTAAATGATTTTATTTCACTTTCGCTTATTCTTTTTCTGTTTTCTCTTCCTTAACTGACATAGATCTCAGTTCCTAACATATGTCCTTTTACTTCTCTGTGAAAATTTTCTTTTGACATTTCTTCTAAGGCACATCTACTAGCAACAAATTCATTTTGGTTTTGTTTGCCTTAGAAGGTCTATTTTTTCTTCACTTTGGAAGAATAGCTTTTCCAGATAGAGAATTCTAGGTTGGTGGGATTTTTCCTTCAATACTTTTATTTATTTATTTATTTATTTATTTATTTATTTATTTATTTATTTTTAAAAAGACACATTTATTCAGCGTCATGATCAGACTATTACATTTAGCAATCAACAGCATGGGTGCAAAAAAAAAAATCTACATTAAAACCCTTTGTTGGAATGCTTTACACTTTCCACAGAACAGAAACTAACCTGTTATACAATTAGTCACAAATACAGTCCTCGAGTTTTTTGCCCATACACATGAGTATTGTCTAAAACATGTCTTCTTTGTAGCAGCTAGGCCCTGCCACCACTGTGCTTGGCTGAGTTCACAAATCTGTTGTAACCTGTAGCTTCCCTGTCACTTCTCTGGCTCTCCTCTCCTGCTAAGCTTTGTTTCCTGGCAGTAATTAAAACATTCTGCCACTGCCATAGCTACTGCTGCTGCTGGAACTGCCATAGCCACCTCAGTTTTGTGGTTTGGCAAAGTATTGGCCTCCACCACCATAGGGGCCAGAGCTTCTGCCTCCAAAATTTCCTCCTTTCATGGGTCCAAAATTTGAAGATTGATTGTTGTAATTGCCAAAATCATTATAGCTTCCACCACCTCCAAAGTTGCTTCCATCGTTACCAAATCCATTATAGCCATCCCCACTGCCACCATATCCACCACCACCTTGACTGCCGCCAAAGCCACCTCGCCCACTGAAGTTTCCTCCATGGCCAAAGTTGTCATTCCCACCAAAACCACCTCCACGACCACCACCGAAGTTCCCAGAACCACTTCGACCTCTTTGGCTGGAAGAAGCACTAGCCATCTCTTGCTTAGATAAAGCTTTCCTTACTTCACAGTTGTGGCCATTCACAGTGTGGTATTTTTGAATGGCAATCTTGTCTACAGAGTCATGGTCGTCAAAGGTCACAAAAGGAAAGCCTCTCTTTTTGCCACTGCCTTGGTCAGTCATGATTTCAATCACTTCAATTTTCCCATACTGTTCAAAATAATCTCTTAGATGATGTTCCTCAGTGTCTTCTTTAATGCCACCGACAAAAATCTTTGTCACAGTTAAGTGGGCACCAGGTCTTTGAGAATCTTCTCTCAAGACAGCCCTCTTTGGTTCCACAACTCTTCCATCCACCTTGTGTGCCCTTGCATTCATGGCTGCATCCACCTCTTCCACAGTAGCATAGGTGACAAACCCAAAGCCTCTGGAGCGCTTGGTGTTTGGATCTCTCATTACCACACAGTCTGTAATCGTTCCCCATTGCTCAAAATGGCTCCTTAGACTCTCATTGGTTGTTTCAAAGCTCAAACGTCCAATGAAAAGCTTCCGCAGCTGTTCAGGCTCTTTGGGAGATTCTGACTTAAACATGACGATGGTGGGAGGGGAGACTTTCACGATGCTTACTCAGCTGCGTCCACAGGCAGAAAGGGCCTTCAATACTGTAAATATTTTACTCCATTCTCTGCTTGTGTGCATGGTTTCTGAAGAGAAGTCCTGTAATTCTTATCCATGTTCATCTATAGGTAATGTGAGTTTTCCCTTTGGCTTCTTCAGGATTTTATCTTTGCGTTTTATTTTCTGCAATGTGAATACTATATGCTTACATGTAGACTTTTTGCCACTTGGTGTTCTCTGTGTTTCCTGGATTGTTGGTTTGGTGTCATTAATTTTTTTCAATTTGTTATTTATTTTTTTTTAACATTTATTTATTATTGAGAGACAGACACAGAGTGTGAGCAGGGGAGGGGTAGAGAGATGGGGAGACACAGAATCTGAAGTAGGCTCCAGGCTCTGAGCTGTCAGCACAGAGCCAGATGCGGGACTCGAACTCATGAACTGTGAGATCACGACCTGAGCTGAAGTCGGTCGCCCAACCAACTGAGCCACCCAGGCACCCCTGTTATTATTACTTTAAATATTTCTTTTGTTCCTTTCTCTCTTATATTTCTGATAGTTTCATTATGTGTGTATTATACCTTTTTAAATTGCCTTAAAATTTTTGGGGGCCCCTGGGTGGTTCAGTCAGTTGGGCATCTGACTTTGGCTCAGGTCATGATCTTGCAATTCATGAGTTCAAGCCCTGCATCAGGCTCTGCGCTGACAGCTGAGAGCCTGGAGCCTGCTTCAGATTCTGTGTCTGCCTCCCTCTCTCTCTACCCTGCCCCTACTCACACTCTGTCTCTCTCTGTCTCTCAAAAAAACAAACAAACAAATAAAATGTCAAAAAAAATTAAAAACAAATTGTCTTACAATTTTTGAAGATTTTCTTCCTCTTTTTCCTTTATATTTTCTCTTTGAATTTCAGTTTGGGAATTTGTATTGGATTTTCAAGCTCACCAATTTGTTCATAAGCTGATTCCGGTCTGATGGTGACCCCATCAAAGGCCTTCTTCATTTCTGTTACAGTGCTTTTGATTACTAGCATTTCCTTTTAAGCTATTAAGAGTTTCCACCTCTCTGTTTACATTACCCATCTGTTCTTGTATGTTGTCCAGTTTTTCCGTTAGAGCCCACAGAATACTGATTGTAGTTATTTTATATTCCTTGTCTAATAATTTCCAAATCTCTGCATATACAAGTCTTATTCTGTTACTTTCTTTGTCTTCTCAGACTATGTTTTTTGCCTTTGAGTATGTCCTGTAACTTTTTTTTGAAACCAAATATGTTGTATTGGGTAAAAGTTACTGAGGCAAATAGGTCTTTAAGAGTGAAGTTTTATGTTTATCTGTGAGTTAGGTTGTGATTACCATTTGCTGTAACTGTACATGTCAAAGCTAAATTTTTCTCTTGTTCTTTTTGTTTTCTCTATTGTCTTTGGGTTCACTTAGAGACTTCTTAGAGTCTGAACCTTGTAGTTCTTTCAACTGTAATCCCTTGTTATTACACAGGAGGCTTGTCGATGTGGTAGTAAGTTGTGGGTGGAGGAGAAGCATTCTATAATCCTATGATTAGGTCATAGTCTTTCAGTGGGCTTGTGTCTCTGGGATGTGACCTTCACAAGTATTTCTCAGCCTTTTTTTATTTTCTTCTTTTTTTTAATGTTTATTTATTTTTGAGAGAGAATCAGAGTACGAGCAGGGGAAGGGCAGAGAGAGAGGGAGACACAGAATCCGAAGCAGGCTCCAGGCTCTGAGCTGTCAGCATAGAACCCTATGTGGGGCTTGAACTCACAAACTATGAGATCATGACCTGAGCTAAAGTCAGACACTTAACTGAGCCACCCAGGTGCCCCATCCTTTTTATTTTTCTTAGGTGATATGGGAAAGCTGAAGAGTATCTGAGTTAGGTATTCCATTCCTCCACATTGATTAGGCTCTGTTCAAATCATGTTATGCTCTGAAGAAATCATCTCCCTTGAGGGCAGACCTTTGTCAAGGAGAACAGGATGCTCGAGGATTATTTCAAAATGGCTACTTTTCTCCTCACTTTGCCAAAAGCATGTGAGGGTTTTTCTCTGAAAATTTGTTGGGTTCTTAGAGATGAAAATAATGAAAATGTGGGGGCTTCCTTAAAGCTGGGACCCCAGGAGGTTTTATCTCTCAAGCTAGTCTATGCTCACTCTCCCAATAAATAGTTACTGCATGTGGCTAGCTTCAGTGTCACTTTCTGTTCCTGGTAAGCTGTGATTCTCTGTACTTACCTTTATCTGCATTTGGGGGAGTAGTGGTTTGTTCTATGTTCTTAATTCTTTGATTGATCAAAGAAGAGTTTTTATTGTCAGATTTTCAGCTTTGTTTCATCTTGTGAGGTTGGGAGTCATGATTTCCAAGCTCTTTGCGTGCTGGAACAGAAACCAAAATGCTATTTGTTTATATCTTTAGTGACTTGTTAGATTATTTTAGTGAAGTCTGTTCCTACCCTTCTCCTTGCAATATGAAGCCTCTGATGTTTCTCAAAAGGGGCAGCCTTGGGTATGTTCACAGTTACCCTGGAATGACTATGGTTTTGGTGAGTCCTTTTTGATTATCTTGCTTCCAGACTACATTCAGCTGTTAAGCTCCATAAATTCTTGGCTGTTTGTTTTATTGTTTTCAACAGCGCCCTCAAGCATAAATTGATTCACATACTGGTTCAAGTAAATTTGGGTTCCATTATAGGGATAGGTTTTTAGTTCAGTATTTGGGTTTTTCTGACCTGAGAATGCTCTTCTTAGCAGCCTCGTTCCTTGATTCTCTCTGGTAAAGTAGCTGACCTATGGTTTATTTTATATCTATAAAGAGTTTACCACTGTTCTGAATTTCTTTTCGCCATACCCTCCAAATCTTTTCACCAGACCCTTCATTCTTGAGACTGTCCTGGGCTTGAACTTCCCCACAGTCTATTAAAAATGAAGGAAATCCCAGGGCACGTGGGTGGCTCAGTCAGTTAAGCGTCCAACTCTTGATTTCAGCTCAGGTCATGACTTTAGGGTTCGTGAGTTTGGGCCCTGCATCTTGGGGTTCTCTCTGACTCCCTCTCTCTCTGCCCCTCCCCTGCTCACTCTCTCCTCTCAAAATGAATAAATAAACTTAAAAAAAGTTTTAAAAACAAATGAAGGAAGTCCCTTTGGAAGAACTTAGGAACTTCCTGTTTTATGGCCTCCCTCTCTTCACGGGCACAATCTCTGAGCCATGGCTCTCAAGCTTGTATGAAGACAGTGGTGCACTTCTCTTTGAGTGGCATGCCTACTTTAGGATCTAGGCACTTGGTAGGGATGGTGGAAAGTGTGGCTGTAGCCCCTGGTCTTATTGTCATGCATCTGCAAGTATGGAACCCCCTATTTACGAAAAACCTGTGTCAAGGAGAATCAGAGGCATAGTATTCTTACTAAGCCACAAATAAGATAGAACTGCGAGCCTGTGTGTAAAGAATGGGCTTAAGAAGGGAGCCCCCATTTCCTAGAAATACTTTCCAGGAACTTAGCCTTTTAAAAAAATAGCTTGAGATGGGATGAGAAAAGCTGATATCCTGTCTCTCCTGGAAAGATAGTTTAGTTCCTGACCAGGTACTGAGGGGAGAGGAAGCACTGTTCTTGGATGCATCCCATCTGTAGTGGATTTTCCTTTATGCTTAGCTGGGAGTAAGGAGGGAATAGGTCATAGTTCAGATGCCGCAGACTTTCACTGTTCCTAGTTTTAGTTAGTTTTCTTGAAAATGTTACTTCATCTACTATATGTCCTTAGGACCCTTTCCAGAACCTATTTAAAGACAAGGTAAAATTGGTTTTTTATAATTTTCACTAATTTCTCTAGGGAGTGATTCTGCCACACTGCCATGCCAGAAGTGGAATCTTTACCTTATACAGTTGATATGTTTTAATTTTATTTTATGTGAATATAATTTTCTAATTACTCTTATGTTATTTTGTACCATTTAATTTTAAATATTTGGAGATTAAATAAATATCTTTTCAGTTATTGATTTTTCAGTCTTTTGTATTAATTGAGGCTTTGTTATGTACAATGTAATCATCTTACTGGATGTTCCATGTACACTTAAAAGGAAAGTGCATTCTTTTCTTTAGGATGAAATGTTCTATAATTGTCAATTGGGTCAAGTTTTTCAATTCTTGTCCTACTGAATCTCTATTTACTTGTTCTACCACTTATTTAGAGAAGAGTATTGACATCTCCAACTGTATTTGTGCATTTGTATTTCTTCTTTTATTTATATCATGTTAGTTCACGTATTTGAAGGTATGTTTTTGATATATATAGATTTAGGGTTATTATTACTTAATATATATATATATATATATATTTTTTTTTTTTTAATTTTTGAGAGAGAGAGAAAGACACAGAGTATGAGCAGGGAGGGGCAGAGAGAGAGAAGGAGACACAGAATCCGAAGCAGGCTGTAGACTCTGAGCTGTCAGCAGAGAGCCTGATGCAGGACTCAAACTCGTGAACCATGAGATCATGACCTGAGCTGAAGTTGGATGCTTAACTGACTGAGCCACTCAGGTGCCCCAGGGTTATTTTTACTTCTTAATGAATTCATCCCTTTACCCATTATAATGTTTCTTATCCTGTAGTATAGTTTATGAAATATTGATATAACCACTTCAGCCTTCTTAAGATTATTTTTTGAATGGCATATCTCTTTCCATGCTTTTGTTTCTAATTTTTCTAGTTTTTTATGTTTAAAACATATTTCTTTAAACAGCATATGGTTGGATCTTGCTTTTTGTAGCCAATCTTACAATAGCTGTCTTTTAGTTGCAGTATTTAGACCATTTACATTAATGTAATCATTAACATAGTTGTGTGTAAGTTTACCATGTTGTTATTTTCTATTTGTCCCATTTTTTGTTTCTTTTTTATTATTTTTCTGCCTTCTTTTTTCCCCCACATTTTGAGAAAAAAAATTGACATACATTGCTGTATAAGTTTAAGGCATGGTGGTTTGATATATATGTGAAATGATTACCACAATAGGTTTAGCTAACATCCATCTTCTCATATAGATACAATAAAAAGAAAAAAAAAATCTCTTTGTGATCAGAACTCATAGGATTTACTCTCTTAACAGCTTTTCTATGTATCAGAATTACCTATAGTCATCATGTTGTACATTATATCCCTTGTACTTATTTATCTTATAACTAGAAGTTTATACCTTTTGACTACCTTCCTTCTATTTCCCTTCCCCCTAACCTCTGTTTCTGGTAACTGTAAGTCTAATTTTTTTGTGAGTTTGTTTGTTTTTAAGTTCCATACATAAGTGAGATCACACAGTATTTGTCGTTATATGTCTGACTTAGTTCACTTAGCATAATTCTTTCAAGGTCTATCCATGTTGTTGCAAATGATAGGATTTTCTCATTTTTTTAAACATTTATTTATTTTTGAGAGAGAGAATGTGTGTGTGAGTCGGGGAGGGCCAGAAAGAGGGAGACAGAAGATCGCAAGCAGGCTCCATCCGATGAGTGCAAAGCCTGACACAGGGCTTGAACCCACAAACCATGAGATCACGACCTGAGCCAAAATCAAGAGTTGGCTACTCAACAAACTGAGCCACCCAGGTGCCCCATTTTCTCATTTTTTTTTCAACGTTTTTTATTTATTTTTGGGACAGAGAGAGACAGAGCATGAATGGGGGAGGGGCAGAGACAGAGGGAGACACAGAATCGGAAACAGGCTCCAGGCTCTGAGCCATCAGCCCAGAGCCTGACGCGGGGCTCGAACTCACGGACCGCGAGATCGTGGCCTGGCTGAAGTCGGACGCTTAACCGACTGCACCACCCAGGCGCCCCGCCCATTTTCTCATTTTTTAAGTGGTTGAATAATATTTCTGTGTGTGGGTGTGCGTGTGTGTATATGTATGTATGTGTACCACATTTTCCTTCTTTCTTTATCTTCCCACAGACACTTAAGGCATTTCTATATCTGCACTATTGTGAGTAATGCTGCAGTGAACATGAAAGTACAGATATCTCTTCAAGATAGTGATTTTATTTCCTTCAGATATATACCCAGAAGTGGGATTGCTGGATTGTATGGTAGTTCTAATTTTTTGAGGAACCTCCAACTGTTTTCCATAGTGGCTGTACCAATTTACATTCCTACCAACAGTGCATGAGGGTTCCCTATATGTATATCACAACTTGTTGTGATAAGACTATGTCTTAGCTATCGTAAATAATATTGCAATAAACATGGGGGTACAGATATCTTTTTGAGTTAGTGTTTTCATTTCCTTTGGATATATATTCAGAAGTGGTATTTCTGGATTATATGGTAGTTCTAGTTTTAATTTTTTCCTCCATTAAAAAAAGTTGAACTATAGTTGACACACAATGCTACCTTAGTTTCGAGTGTACAACATAGTGTTTTGACAACCTGTATGTTATGCTATGCTTACCACAAGTGTAGCTACTATCTGTCACCATCCAATGCTACTACAACACCATTGACTATATTCCTTGTGCTATAACTTTTAAACCCATGACTTGTTCATTCCATAACTAGAAACTTATGCCTCCCAGATCCCATTTTGCCTAGCCCTCCATCTCCTCCTCTGCCATGACAACCGCCAGTTTGTTTTTGGTATTTATGGGGCTGTTTAAGTCTTGTTTGTTCATTTGCTATGTTTTATAGGTTCTACATGTAAGTGACATCATATGGTATTTGTCTTTTTCTGTCTGACTTATTCCACTTAGCATAATACCCTTTAGGTCCATCCATGTTGCTAATGTCAAGATTGTATTCCTTCTTATGGCTGGGTAATATTCCACTGTATTTATCTACCATATCATCTTTATCCATTCATCTATTGATGAATTTGTGGATTGCTTCCATATCTTGTCTATTGTGAATAATGCTGTACTAAACGAAAGGGTGCATATGTACTTCCAAATTAGTGTTTTTCTTTTCTTTGGGTAAATACCAAATAGTTGAATTACTGGATCATTTGGCATTTCTATTTTTAATTTTCTTGAAGAAACTTCATACTGTTTCCCACAGTGGCTGTACCAATTTAAATTCCTACCAACAGTGCATGAAGGTTCCTTTTTCATCACATCCTCAGTAACACTTGTTGTTTTATTGTTTTTTTATTTTTTATTTTTTTAATGTTTATTTTTGACAGAGACAGAGTGTGAGTGGGGAAGGGGCAGAGAGAGAGAGGGAGACACAGAATCTGAAACAGGCTCTAGGCTCTGAGCTGTCAGAACAGAGTCCGCTGCGGGCTTGAACTCGGAATGGTGAGATTATGACCTAGGCTGAAGTCGGACACTTACCGACTGAGCCACCCAGGCACCCCTGTTGTTTTATTGTTTTATGTTTTTTTTTTATTTTAGCCATTCTGACAGGTGTGAGGTGATATCTTTATGGTTTTGATTTGTATTTCCCTGATGCTTAGTGACGTGCATATTTTCATGTCTGTTGGCCATCAATATGTCTTTTTTGGAAAAAGTTCTATTCAGATTCTGCCCATTTTTTAATTGGTTTATTTGTGGGTTTTGTTATTATTGTTGTTGTTGAGTTGTATAAGTTCTTTATATATTTGGGATATTAACCCCTTATCAGATATATATATATATATGTGTGTGTGTGTGTGTGTGTGTGTGTGTATATATATATATATATATATATATATATATACACACATATATACACACACATATATGTATATATGTATATATATGTGTATATATATACATATATACATATATGTGTATACACATATATACATATATACATATATGTGTATGTATATATATATATATATATACATATATGTGTATGTATATATATCTTTTGGAAAAGAAAACATTTAATTGTCATTTTTTCCCCTTTTATTTCTATTTTCTATTTTTTTACTGTACATCCAAATTAGGTAGCATATAGTACAGCAATGATTTCAGGAGTAGATTCCTTAGTGCCCCCTTACCCATTTAGCCCATCCCCCCTCCCACAACCCCGCCAATAACCCTCAGTTTGTTCTCCATATTTATGGGTCTCTCTCTAATGTTTTGTCCCTCTCCTTGTTTTTTTTTTTTTTTTTAATTTTTTTTCAACGTTTATTTATTTTTGGGACAGAGAGAGATAGAGCATGAACGGGGGAGGGGCAGAGAGAGAGGGAGACACAGAATCGGAAACAGGCTCCAGGCTCTGAGCCATCAGCCCAGAGCCTGACGCGGGGCTCGAACTCACGGACCGCGAAATCGTGACCTGGCTGAAGTCGGACGCTTAACCGACTGCGCCACCCAGGCGCCCCTCCTTGTTTTTATATTATTTTTGTTTCCCTTCCCTTATGTTCATCAGTTTTGTCTCTTAAAGTCCTCATATGAGTGAAGTCATATGATATTTGTCTTTCTCTGACTGGCTAATTTCACTTAGCATAATACCCTCCAATTCCATCCACGTAGTTGCAAATGGCAAGATTTCTTCCTTTTTGATTACCGAGTAATGCTCTGTTGTATATATATACCACATCTTCTTTATCCATTCATCCATTGATGGACATTTGGGCTCTTTCCATACTTTGGCTATTGTTGATGGTGCTGCTATAAACATTGGGGTACATGTGTCCCTTCGAAACAGTACACCTGTATCCCTTGGATAAATACCTAGTAGTGCAATTGCTGGGTTGTAGGATAGTTCTATTTTTAATTTTTTGAGGAACCTCCATACTGTTTTCCAGAGTGGCTGCACCAGCTTGCATTACCACTAGCAGTGCAAAAGAGATTCTCTTTCTCCACATCCTCCCAACATCTGTTGTTGCCTGAGTTGTTAATGTTAGCCATTCTGACTGATGTGAGGTGGTATCTCATTGTGGTTTTGATTTGTGTTTCCCTGGTAATGAGTGATATTGAGCATTTTTTCATGTGTTTGTTGGCCATCTGGATGTCTTCTTTGAAGAAGTGTTTGTTCATGTCTTTTGCCCATTTCTTCACTGGATTGTTTGTTTTTGGGGCATTGCGTTTCATAAGTTCTTTATAGATTTTGGATACTAACCCTTTATCTGATATGTCGTTTGCAAATATCTTCTCCCATTCCATCGGTGGCCTTTTAGTTTTGCTGAATGTTTCCTTCGCTGTGCAGAAGCTTTTTATTTTGATGAGGTCCCAGTAGTTCATTTTTGCTTTTGTTTCCTTTGCCTCCAGAGACATGTTGGGTAAGAAGTTGCTGTGGCAAAGGTCAAAGAGGTTTTGCCTGCTTTCTCCTCGAGGATTTTGATGGCTTCCTGTCTTACATTTAGGTCTTTCATCCATTTTAAGTTTATTTTTGTGTATGGTGTAAGAAGGTGGTCTAGGTTCATTGCTCTGCATGTCGCTGTCCAGTTTTCCCAGCATCACTTGCTGAAGAGACTGTCTTTATTCCATTAGATGTTCTTTCCTGCTTTGTCAAAAATTAGTTGGCCATATGTCTGTGGGTCTATTTCTGGGTTCTCTATTACGTTCCATTGATCTGAGTGTCTGTTTTTGTGACAGTACCATACTGTCTTTATGATTATAGCTTTGCAATACAGCTTGAAGTCCGGGGGTTTTCAGTATGTATAGTATCATGTCTTCTTTAAATAGTGAAAGTTTTACTTCTTCCTTACCAACTTGGTAGCCTTTTATTTCTTTTCCTTATCTGATTGCAATAGCTAGGATTTCCAATACTGTATTGAATAAAAGTGGTGAGAGTGGACATCTTTTCTTATTTCCTATCTTAGAGAAAAAATCTCTCAATTATTCACCATTGAGTATGATATTAGCTATGGGTTTGTCATATATGGTTTTATTATGTTGAGGTTTGTTACCTGTAGACCCACTTTATTGGGAGTTTTATCATGAATGGATGTTGAATTTTGTCAAATGCTTTTTCTACATCTATTGAGATGATCACATGGTTTTTCTCTTTCATTTTTTTAATGTGGTGTGTCACATTGATTTATTTATGAATATTGAACCATCCTGGTGTCCCCAGAGTACGTCATAATTGATTGTTGTGAAGGAGCCTTTAACGTATTGTTGAATGTGTTTTGGTAATATTTTGTTGAAGATTTTTGTATCTGTATTTATCAGGATATTGGCCCTTAGTTTTACTTATTTACTTACTTTTGTAGTGTCTTTGGGTTTCATATGAGAGTAATGCTGGCTTTGTAAAATGTATTTGGAAGCTTACCTTCCTCTTCTACTTTTTGAAATAGTTTGATGACAATAGGTATTAACTGTTCTTTAATTGTTCAGTAGAATTCACCTGTGAAGCCATTGGTCATGGACTTTTTTTGTTGGAATGTCTGATTACCAATTCAGTTTTGTTAATAGTAGTTCTGTTCAGATTTTCTACTTCTTTCTGATTCAGTTTTGGAAATTGTATATTTCTAAGAATTTATACATTTCTTCTAATTTGTGCAATTTGTTGACATGTAGTATTTTATAACAGACTTATTATCCCTTGTATTTCTGTGGTGTCAGTTGTTACTTCTCTCTTTCATGTCTTGTTATTTACTTGGGTCTCCTTTTTTTCTTGAAGAGTCAGACTAAATGCTTTTCAAAATACCAGCTCTTAGTTTTATTGATCTTTTTATTGTTTTTTAGTTTCTATTTCATTCATTTCTGTTTTGATCTTTATTATATCCTTCCTTCTAGTAACTTTGGGCTTTGTTTGTTCTTTTCCTAGTTCCTATAGATCAAAGGTTAGGTTGTTTATATGAAATTATTCTTGTTTCTTGAGGTAGGCCTGCATTACTGTAAATTTTCCTCTTAAAACTAATTTTCCTGTGTCCGGAAGATTTTGAACTGTTGTGCTTTCACTTTCATTTGTCTTGAGGTGTTTTAAAATCTCTTTGATTTTTTTTTTGTTGTTGTTGTTGACTCATTTGTTATTTAGTTTTTAGCACTCACATTTTTTGTGGGTTTGTGTTTTTGTTTGGTTGGGGTTTTTTTAATTTAGTTTTTTTTTTTCTTGTAGTTACTTCTGGTTTCTTACCATTGTAGCCAGAAAAGATACTTGATATGTTTTCAGTCTTCTCAAATTCATTGAGAATTTTTTTTTCATAGCCTAACATATGATCTGTCCTTGAGAATGTTCCATGTTCATTTGAATGTGTATTCTCTTGTTTTTGGATGGAATGTTCTATGTATAACTGTTAAATTCATCTGGTCTAATATGTCATTCAAAGACCCTGCTTCCCTATTGATTTTCTCTCTTGATGATCTATCCATTGCTATAAGTGGGGTGTTCAAGTTCCTTCCTATTATCGTATTACTGTCAATCACTATCTTTATATCTGTTAATATTTGCTTTATGCATTTAGGTGTTCCAATGTTTGGTACATAGATATTTATGACCGTTATATCTTCTTGTTGGATTGATTCCTTAATCATTATATAATATACTTCTTTGTCTCTTATTAAAGTCCTTGTTTTAAAGTCTATTTTGTCTGATATAAATAAGGCTACCCTGGCTTTTTTTTTCCACTTCCATTTTCGTGGAATATTATTTTTCCATTCCTTCACTTTCAGTCTGTATGTGTGTTTTAGGTTTGGACTGAGTATCTTACAGGCATCCTGTAGATAGGTCTTGTTTATTTATCCATGCCATCACCCTATGTCTTTTCATTGGAGCATTCAGACCATTTAGATTTAATTATTGATAGGTATATACTTATTAGTTAATTGTTTTATTGTCGTTTTGTAGTTCTTGTCTGTTTCTTCTCTTGCTCTCTTTCCTTGTGATTGGTGTTATGCTTGATTTTCCTTTTCTTTATTTTTTTTGTGTATCTATTATAGGTTTTTGGTTTGTGGTTTCCATGAGGTTCACATATAACATCATAAGTATGTAGCAGTCTATATTAAGTTGATGGTCACTTAACTTCTAATGCACTCTAAAAGAACTTTATTTTTATTCCCTCCTTCCCTTCATATTCGTATTTTTTGAATATGTTGTCATGTTTTACATATTTTTATTTTGTGAGTTTCACTGACTACCTTTTTTAGATATAATTGATTTTACTACTTTTCCCTTTTAACTTTCATACTAGCTTTGTAAGTGACTACTACTTTTACTGTATATTTTCTTTTACTCATGAAATTTTTTCCTTTTATAATTTTCTTGTAATTATGGGATTTTCTACTTAAATTAAGTCCCTTTATCATTTCTTGTAAGGCTGGTTTAGTGGTGGTGAACTACTTTAACTTTCATTTGTTTCAGAAATTCTTTCTCTCTCCTTCAATTCTGAATGATAACCTTGCTGAGTAGAGTATTCTTGGTTGTAGGTTTTTTCTTTTTAGGATTTTGAATATACCATGCCACTCTCTTCTGGCCTGCAAAGTTTCTGCTGAAAATCAGCTGGTAGCTTTATGGGGTTTGCCTTGTATGTAACTAGTTTCTTCTCTGTTACTGTTTTTAAAATTCTCTTTAGGGTGCCTGAGTGGCTCAGTTGGTTGAGTGTCTGAATCTTCATTTTGGTTCAGGTCATGATCCCAGGGTTGTGGGATTGAGCTCTATGTTGGGCACCATGCTGAGCATGGAGCCTGCTTAAGATATTCTCTTTCTCTATTTCTCTCTCTTTCTTTCTTTCTCTCTCTTTCCTTCTCTCTCTCTCCTCCCCTCCCCTGCTCTTGCATGCACTCTCTTTCTTTCAAATAAATAAAAGTCTCTCTTTATCTTTAATCTTTGACATTTTAACTAAGTCATGATGTGGAACTCTTTGGGTTCATCTCATTTGGAACTTTCTGTGTTTCCTGAACCTGGATGTCTGTTTCCTTCCCAAGGTTAGGGAAGTTTTTAGATATTACTTCTTCCAATAAGCTTTCTATCCTTTTCTCCTTCTTCTCCCTTTGGAACCCCTATAATGGGAATATTTTTTCACTGGATGTTGACTAAGAGATCCTTTAACCTATGCTCATTTTTAAAATTCCTTTTTCTTTTTGTTGTTTAGCTTGGGTACTTTCTATTACCCTGTTTTCCACATTGCTGATTCATTCTTCTCTGTCTTCTAATCTATTGTTGATTCCATCTAGTGTATTTTTTCATTTTGGTAATTATATTTTTCAACTCTAATTGGTTCTTTTTAAATATTTTCTATCTCTTTGCTGAAGTTCTGAGTTCATCCAGTCTTCCCTCCAGTGTAATGAGCATGTTTATCATTACTTTGATATTTTTGTCAGGTAGGTTGGATACTTCCACTTCATTTAGTTTTTTTCTAAGGCTTTGTATGTTTTCTTTTATTTGGAGCATATTTCCTCTGTCTTAATTTTCCTTGACTTTCTATGTTTATTTCTATGAATTAGGCAAAACAACTACTTTTCCTAAACTTGAAGTAACTTTCTTGTGTATAATCTTTCCCTTTGTAGGCTGGGTGTGTCTGGTGAATTTCACTGGCTGGCTCAAGCTGTGGCTGGATGGGCTGGGGGATCTGGGACACTCAGTGCTGGGGCTGCCCTGGTGGGATGACTGGAGCTAAAGTGAGCATGGTTTTGGGCAGTCCTGAGATTCTCTGCACAGAGGGCATCTTGGTTGGACAGTTGAAGCTGAAGTGAGTGGAAGCTTAAGTGGTCCTGGGACTCCTTGTACAGAGGGCACTCTAGCAGGACAGCTGAAGCTGAAATGCTGAAATGGGTACAAGTCGGGGCGGGGGGGAGGTGTCTTTCTATATAGAAGGCATTATGGTATGATGGCTGAAGTTGATATGGGTGCAAGTTGGGGCATTCCACGGGTGGGGCACCTTGGCAGGTTGCTGGAGCCAATGCAGGTGTGGGCCTGGAGTGTTCCAGGATGCTTTGTGCCTGTGCCACCTTGCCTGCCTTCTTTTATAGTGAGTTTTAAATATTATATTCTATCTTAATTATGGTCATATAAGCCATTCATCTTTTTTTTAACTTCTTTTTCTGCAGTATATACCATGTGTCTCTTAATTGTCATAGTCTACCTTCAAATAATATATTACTTCATAGTACACTTTTATTTCCTATGTCCTATCATTTATCCTAATGTTCTTACATTTTACTTCTTCATATATTGTGTTCCCCATAGTGCATTATTATTTTCACTTTAAACTCATCATTTCGCTTTAAATAAATTAAAATGTGAGGTGAATGAAAGGCTTTTTTATTCATCCACATATTTACTTTTTTTTTTTCTCTTCATTCCTTTGAGTGGATCCAAGTCTTCATTGACTCTCATTTTCTTTTTGCTAGAAGAATTTCTTTTAAACATTTCTTGCAGTTCTGTTGGCATCAACTCAGGTCTTATTTGTGTTAAAAAGTGTTTATTTCACCTTCATTTCTGAAGAATGTATTTGCTGAGTAGAGAATTATAAGTTGGCAGGAATTGTTTTTTGCTGTTGTGGTTTGTTTTTTTGAGCATTTTGGCAAAGTTGTTTCTTTTTTCTTAAAGTTTTAATTTAAATTCCAGTAGGTTAACATACAGTGTAATATTAGTTTAAGGTGTACAATAAAGTGATTCAACAATTCTGTACAACACCTGGTGCTCATCACAGGTGAACTCCTTAATCCCTGTTACCTATCCCCACTGAACTTCCTTCTTGTAACTATCAGTTTGTTCTCTATAGGTAAAAGTCTGTTTCTTGGTTTGCCTCTCGCTCTTTTTCTTTTTCCTTATATTCTGCCTTGTGTAGTTTCTAGACAGAAATCTGAAGTCAAGTTCAGCTGGTTAAATTTTTTTTTCTGTTTACCCCTGGCTTTCAGCAATAGAATGTTCCACAGTTGAAATTAATGTTGTTTTCCTTATGTTTATAATATTTTATTATAAGTTTCATCGAATTTAGAAAATATTTGACCATTATTTCTTAAGATATTTTTTGTTTCTTACTCTTTCTCATATTTTCCTGGAACTTGAATTGAAAGTACATTAGATACTTGATATTGTTCAACAGATCATTAATAATCTATACATTTTTCCCCGATCTTCTTATCTTTTTGCCTCACTTTGTATAGTTGCCATTTTTTGTGTCTTCACATTTAGTGATCTTCTGACATATCTGATATGCTGTTAATTCCATTCAGTGAAGTTTTTATTTCAGAGATTATATTTTCATCTTCAGGTAATCCATTTGGTTCTTTTGAATGTATTTTACTTTTCTTCTTCTTTTTTTCCCTTTAAGTCCTTAAATGCCTATTTAGTGCATTTATAGTATTTGTTTCAGTGTCCTTGTTTGCTAATTTCATTATGTCTGACACATTTGATTCTGTGTTGACTGACTTTTCTCTTGATTATGGATCTCATCTTCCTACTTCTGGCCCCACTTAGTGAGTTATGATTGTATTCTGGATGTTGTTAATTTTACATTGTTGAGAACTGGATTTTGAAAGTATTGGATTTATCTTGCCAAACTAAGTTACTTGACATTCACTTTATTTTTTTGAGGATTATTTATAAACTCCTTAGGATAGCTCTAGCATAGGGATAACCTTTACCCTCTACTAAGATGTGACCTTCGTGGGTTCTCTATTGAGTTCCTGCTTTTCTGTTGAATGCCTTGTATAGTCAGTGACATCAAAGTGTCTCCACTCTCGATGATGAGATTTTGAATGCATTCTGGCCCTATATCAGATGTGGGAATTGCCTAGCTCACAGTTTTCCTGATAATTGTTCTTTTCTAGGAAGTTCTTTTCCTGGCTTCATTCATGAGTTTCACTCATATATGTGCAGATTTCTGGAACTCCATCTCTGCATAGCTCCCTTTTCTCTGGTGATCTGCTCCACAAATTCTAGACACCTTGGCTTCCCTGAATTCTGATATTTATCTTTCAAACTCATTGATATAATTAGACTGTGTTTTGGTTCCTTTTCCTTCATCATCCAGAATTTGCACCTAAGCAAGATGCTATGGCAACGATAGGGTTCACCTTGTTTGTTTTCTTTCCCTTAGAGATCTTAGTTCTCTGTTACCTATCCATTGTGTGTAAACAAGTTTTTCTTCCTATATTTTGTCCATTTGTCTAGTTGTTTGTGACATTGGGTTAATTCAGACCATATTACTATCTCTTGTATCATGGATGATAGCTGTTTTAAAGCCCTTGTTAATACCATGACCTTTGTCAATTTTTAATCTATTTACATTGACTGATTTGTATCCTGCTGTAGGTTACATTTCTGCAACTTCACGTGTCTGGTATTTTTTAAATTGGGTGCTGGACATTGTGGATTTTACTTTGTTGAATGTTAGACTTTGTCGTTTTCCTTTTAAGAGTGTTAAATTTTTCCTGGCAGGATGTTAAATTGCTTGTAGATCAACCGATACTTTCGAGATTATCTTTAAGCTTTGATGGGGCAGGTTTAAATTAGCTTTTTCTCTAAGACTAGTATAACCCTACCACTATGGTGTGACCCTTCTGTGTTCTCTATTAAGTGCCCAACCAGGGTGTTCATTAAGGACTCTTCATTTCAGCAGGTTCAAACACATTTTCCCAGCTGTGTATCAGCTGTGGTTTTGTTTACTTTAGAGCTCTCTGGGGGTTCTTTCCCAGCCTTCTAGAGTTTGACTCTATATATTCATGGCTGAGTATTCAGTATCAGACTCAAGGAAACTCCTGGGGAAATTTCTGGATGTCTTTTTGTGTGTGTAGACACTTCATTTCTGAAATTATACCCCACACATTTCACATGCTTATTTCTGTCTCCTCATATCAGCATATCAACGGTGCTTTGATTGAAATTTCTTTCCCTGAACTGAAGACTGGAAAATTGTCTCCTGATAGAAAGCTGGAATGATTGTAGGGCTCATCTTGTTTGTTTTCCTTCTCTCAGAGATCACAGCCCTGTGCTGCCTGTTGTCCTATATTTGGAAGCCTGCCTTCCTTCCTTCCTTCCTTCCTTCCTTCCTTCCTTCCTTCCTTCCTTCCTAGTTTTCCAGTTGTTAACAGTAGGAGATACATTCAGTCTCAGTTATTCTATGAAGGCTGGAAACAGAAGTATTATATATCTTTTCTTAGTCCTTTTCATCTGTCTCTAATAAACATCATATAGCCTAATTTAAAAAATTCAGTCTGAGAGTATCTTTCTATTAAAATTTTTTTTTTTTTTTCCCAACGTTTATTTATTTTTGGGACAGAGAGAGACAGAGCATGAACAGGGGAGGGTCAGAAAGAGGGAGACACAGAATCGGAAACAGGCTCCAGGCTCTGAGCTGTCAGCCCAGAGCCCGACGCGGGGCTCGAACTCACGGACCGCGAGATCGTGACCTGGCTGAAGTCGGACGCTTAACCGACTGCGCCACCCAGGCGCCCCTCTTTCTATTAACTGATAAGTTTAATCCATTTGTTTTTGTTTGAATTACTGGCACATTTATATTTATCATTTCTAATTTATTTTGTATTTTGTACTTTCTACTTGTCATGATTCTTTTTATGTTAATTCTTTCCTTCCTTTTATCTTATATATGTTTGTTTTCTTTATGCACTTTCTACCCCCACTATTTATTGGTTCAGAAGTTATATATTCTCTATTCTTTTGGTAGTTACATTTGTAATATGCATATTTAACAAAATCTATTGTTAGTATTTCCAGCCCTTCTTCTAAACAGTATGTTGTCCTAGGAATATTTGAATATTGAGCACAACATCCTGCTTACTAGTGAGTGTCCTTTCTTATTCTCTCCCTCCCCCTCCCCCACACACCAATCTTTCATAAGGTTGTGTACTATTTTAGATCCACATTGATTTTTTATAGCCTTAAAAATAAATCACTACTTTCATGCAAAAATAAATAAATAAATCACTACTCTTGTTTTTATTCTTTCAGTCAATGCTTATTTATATTCACTTACATGTTTACAGGATTTTTCAACATTGCTTTTTGTGTTCTATTTCTTCCTTTGAAGTTTAATTTCCTTTCTTGAAACTACTACCTTTCTTTGACTTGTGAGTTAATTTTCTCAATCTTTCCCTAAAATGGATTCACTTTACCCTTATTCTTCTGTATTAGTTTAGCTGAGTATAGAATTCTAGGTTGACAGTTAATTTTCTTTTGATAACTTTAAAAGTAATGAGAAGTCTGTTCTCATTCTAATTGATCTTCTTTCTAAGTCTACCTTTTGTCATTTTTTTCTTTTAAGATCTTCTTTTTCTCTTTTTAGTTTGACTATCATGTGTATGTATTGTTTGAGGGAAGCTTTGGTTTGCAGTTTTTCAGAGTATTCATGCCTTTTAATAGTTCTGGAAAAATTCTCAGATGTTATTTATTTGAACATTACTGCCTTTAAATTTGCTCTACTGTTTCCCTCAACTTTTATAATATGCTTGTTGGATCTCCTAGTCCAAATTTTTATTAATCTTTCTTATCATAGTTTCCATATGTTTATCTCTCTGTACTGTGCTCTGTGCTTTTAGTATATTCATTCCTCTTCAGCTGTACCTGTTTTTTGATACATTCATTGTTTTTCATTTTCTTTACTACTTTTACCTTCTTTCCAGAAGTTCTATTTGGTTCGTTTTCAGATTTTCATGGTTTTTTTTCCCCTACATCTCATTCTTTTCAATTTTTTATTTAATATCTTTAAAACTTTTGAGCATATTTTTATGCCTTCTCCAATATTTTGTTCAATAGCTTGAAGTCCTAGAAGTCTGATCCTGGTGTGTGTTAGTTATGTTCCTCTGACTCTCACTCATGGTGGATGGGATCCCCCTGAGTTTTTAGGCTCCTTTGAAGCAGGAATTTGCCCCCTCTAAAGAATCTTACATGGCCAGGGAGATGAGTTTGCTTCTACAAAGGGACTCTGTGTTATCATTGGCGTGGGACAAATTTCATGTTAGAGTTGAGAATTGGGAATGGATAGTGTGAAGTCAAACTACAAAACTGAGTAAAGTCAGACCTAAGTTTTCTTACAGAAGACGTTTTTCCCTATCCAGAGGGTAGAAGAAGATAAACTTTTGCTTATATCTCTGTGAGGTTGAGTGGATTTTTCCTCTGGAGTCTCCTTTCAAAGATTCCAGATTATGTAGAGGTCCCAGAGGCAACTATCCATTAGTCCTACTTCTTATTCCCTGTCTTGCTTGAATTTTGAAACAAGCCTTTTACTGTCACTGGGTCTCCCTACCCCCAACTCTTAGTTTCAGGCCTTATTGTTTGCTTCATGCTCTGTCTTTGTTTTTGCTTGTTTGTTTGTTTTGTTTGTTAGTTTTTTTGTTTTTTGTTTTTGTCTTTGGTATATGAGACTGTTTCTTTCCTGCAAGCTCAGCTATGAATTGTGAAAATATTTTTTTCTATTTTATACAAAAAAACCCCAAAACTATTTTCCTCTTAGCTGAATCAACTGTCTTACTAGAACCTGAAATGTTCAGTGTTATCTTTCTAAAACATAAAGCTAGTCATATCACCTCCCTCTTTTCATAAAGGCCATGTAGGAAAAGACCCAAAGCTAATATCTTCAATGGGGAAAATCTGAGAGCTTTCCCCCTAATCATGTTAGGAACATGGCAGGGATGTCCACTCTCACCACTGTTGTTCAACCTAGTGTTGGAAGTCCTAGCCTCAGCAATTAGGCAACAATAAGAAGTAAAAGGCATTCAAATTGTCAAGGAAGAAGTCAAACTTTGACTCTTTGCAGATGACATGATACTCTACATGGAAAACCTGAAAGACTCTACCAAAAAACTGCTAGAACTGATACATGAATTCAGCAAAACCACAGTATATAAAATCAATGTACAGAAATCAGTTGTATTTCAAAAATCAATAATGAAGCAGTAGAAAGAGAAATCAAGGAATAAATCCCATTTATAATTGCACCAAAACCATAAAATACCGACGAATGAACATAACCAAATAGGTAAAAAGATCTGTATGCTGAAAACTATAGAACACTTGCAAAAGAAATTGAAGAAGACACAAAGAAATGGAAAAACATTCCATGCTCATGGATTGGAAGAACAAATATTGTTAAAATGTCATTACTACCCAAAGCAATCTACACATTCAATGCCATCCTATCAAAATTATACCAGCATTCTTCACAGAGCTAGAACAAACAATTCTAAAATTCATATGGACCCAGAAAAGACCCCGAATAGCCAAAGTAATATTGAAAAGGAAAAACAAAGCTGGAGGCCTCATAATTCCAGACTTCAAGCTGTATTACAAAGCTGGTGCTGGCACAAAAACAGACACGTAGATCAATGGATGGAACAGAATAGAGAACCCAGAAATGGACCCACAAATGTATGGCCAGCTACTCTTTAACAAAGCAGGAAAGAATATCCAATGGGAAAAAAACAATCTCTTCAGCAAATGGTGTTGGGAAAACTGGGCAGTGACATGCAGAAGACCACTTTCTTACACCACTCACAAAAATAGACTCAAAATGGATGAAAGACCTAAATGTAAGACAGGAAACCATCAAAATCCTAAAGGAGAAAACAGGCAACAACCTCTTTGACCTTGGCTGCAGCAACTTCTTACTAGACATGTATCCAGAGGCAAGGGAAACAAAAGCAAAAATGAACTATTGGGATCTCATCGAGATAAAAATGTTCTGCACAGTGAAGAAAACAGTCAACAAAACTAAAAGACAACCAACAGAATGGGAGAAGATATTTGCAAATGACATATTGGATAAAGGGTTAGTATCCAAAATCTATAAAGAACATACCAAACTCAACACCCAAAAAAACAAATAGTCCAGTGAAGAAATGGGCAAAAGACATGAGCAAATTCTTTTCCGAAGAAGATATCCAGATGGCCAACCAACACATGAAAAGATGCTCAGCATCACTCATCAGAAGGGAAATACAAATCAAAAATGAGATACCACTTCACACCTGTCAGAATGGCTAACATTAACAACTCAGGCAACAACAGATGTTGGTGAGGATGCAGAGAAAGTGGAACCCTTTGCAGTGCTGATAGGAATGCAAACTGGTGCAGCCACTCTGGAAAACAGTATGGAGGTTCCTCAAAAAATTAAAAGTAGAGCTACCCTATGACTCAGCAATCACACTACTAGGTATTTATCTAAAGGATACAAAAATGCTTATTCAAAGGGGAAAATACACCCCAGTGTTTATAGCAGCACTATCAACAGTAGCCATATTTTGGAAAGAGCTCAAATGTCCATTGACTGATGAATGGATAAAGATATGCAATAGGACATTACCTGGTGATCAAAAAGAATGAAATATTGCCATTTGCAACAATGTGGATGGACCTAGAATGTATTATGCTAAGTGAAATTAGAGAAAGACAAATATCATATGATTTTAGTCATATGTGGAATTTAAGAAACAGAACAGATGAACATAGGGGAAGGGAAGGAAAAATAGATAAAAACCAAGAGGGAGGCAAACCATAAGAGACTCTTAAATATAGAGAAAAAACTGAGGGTTCATGGAGGGGTGTTGGGTGTGGAGATAGGCTAAATGCGAGATGGGTATTAAGGAGGACACTTGTTGGGATGAGCACTGGGTGTTATATGTAAGTGACGAATCACCAAATTCTACTCCTGAAACCATTATGACACTGTAGCTTTGTGTTAAGTAAAATTTAAAAAAGAAAAAAAAATTTTCATTGGGTAAAAACCTAAATTTTAACCCAGCTTATCAGGCTGACTTGTGAGTTTTTTTTATACCTTTTCAACTGCATCTCCTATCACTCTTCTCTGTGGCTCCTGAGTTCCAGTCATACTAGTCTTCTCTCTGTTGTTGGAGCACGTCATTTCCCTCCTTCCACATACTCCCTTTAGGGCCTTTGTACTTAGCATTCCTCCAATTTGAAAAACTCCCTTCCCCAACATACATTGTATATCTATTCACCATTCAGATCTCAGTTCATGTGTCATTTATCAGGGAACCTTTTCCTGACTTCTCTGATCCTCTTAGTTTAGGTCAATTTCCTTTGTCATACAGCTTTTTTCTCTAGAAGTATTTGCTTAATATGTACTTATATAGTCATTTCTGTGATTATTTGATTGATGCATGGCTCTCCCATAGTCTGGAATGTCATGAGAGCAAAGACTATTTTGCTTATCATTGGATATGCATCTAGGTGCATTGACTGGAACACAGAATATACTAAAAAAATGGAATGGATGGGCAGACGGATGGGTAGGTGGATGGATAGAAGGTTGTCTGAAAAATGAGTGAGAAATAGAGGGAGTGAAGAAGGAAGAAAGGGAAAATTGTGGCCAAACAACTTATTCCAGGAACAATTTTTTTGTGCTGTGTACTTATAAAAGCAGAAAAATTTGTCAGTTCTGTCAGTTTCACACAATAGCAAAAACTTCTCTGCAGTGCACTTATTTAAGACATGTCTCTGAAACAGTAAAAAGGAGGGGTATTATCTTGAGCTTTTGAAAAAATTTATATGACTTGAATCTTATATTACAGTTTTTAGGGGCTCCTGGGTGGCCCAGTCAGTTAAGCTTCCAACTTTGGCCCAGGTCATGATCTTGTGGTTCGTGAATTTGAGACCCCCATTGGGCTCTGTGCTGACAGCTCAGAGCCTGGAGTCTGCTTCTGATTCTGTCTTTGTCTCTTTCTGCCCCTTCCCTGCTCATGCGTGCGCGCTCTCTCTCTCTCTCTCTCAAAAATGAAAATAAACATTAAAAAAATATTTTCATATTGCAGTTTTAAAAATATGCTTTTTCCCATAATGTGGATGTATTTTTTTTTTTTGAGAGAGAGAGAGAGTACAAGTGGAGGAGCAAGGCAGGAGAGAGAGAGAGAGAGAGAGAGAGAGAATTTTAAGCAGGCTCCACACTCAGTGTGGAGCCCAATACAGGGCTCAATTTCATGACCCTGAGCCAAAATCAAGAGTTGCACACTCAACTGAATGAATCACCCAGGTGCCCCCCATGTGGCTGTATTCTCAATTTATACTTGCCCAGAGTCTTTTTTCTCTCAGAGTTATTAGTAAGTGCTAGAGAGCTGTCAGTCCTCATTTTATGATATTATGATCTAGATAAACATTCCATTTAAGAATTGGAAAATGGGTATTGTGAGTGAAACATTAGTGACTAAAGTTTTGTCTTTATTTAATTTTTTTTTTTATTTTTGAGACAGAGACAGAGCATGAGCAGGGAAGGGGCAGAGAGAGAGGGAGACACAGAATGTGAAGCAGGCTCCAGGCTCTGAGCTGTCAGCACAGAGCCTGACGCGGGGCTCGAACTCATGAACTGTGAGATCATGACCTGCGCCGAAGTTGGACGCTTAACCGACTGAGCCACCCAGGCGCCCCTAAAGTTTTGTCTTTAACAACAATAATATTTATCTTATAGAATAATTGAAACTGTGGCAAGAATAGAACTACAGACCAAACGTATATGAGTTGCAACTAGCTTTGGAGTTGAGACTTTTAAGTGGGACAACTTGTTTTCTAAACACATTAAAAATAATGACCATTTGACCACCTTACCTCATGGATTTTATGTATAGACATTTGAAAGCTGTATTTATCTTTCTCAGGGTATTTTGTATGTACTATTATCACCTATATTGTATAAAGTTGCTTATAATCTAAGTGTACTATCAAAAGATTTCCCTCATTTTGTCTTCCATATTGTTGTTTTTTTCAAGTTAAAAAAATATGTGTATATATGTGTGTATATACACACACACACACATATATGTGTGTGTGTGTGTGTGTGTATATATGTATATATATACATATATATAATAATTTTGTCCTTGCAGCACTTAAATGCAGAAAGGTCTTACAAGTCCCAGATTTCTACCTTACACAAGTCTGTTGTAAAGATGGAAGAGGAACTTCAGAAGGTTCAGTTTGAAAAAGTGTCTGCCCTTGCAGATTTATCTTCCACAAGGGAACTTTGTATTAAACTTGACTCAAGCAAAGAACTTCTTAATCGACAGCTGGTTGCTAAAGATCAAGAAATAGAAATGGTATGTAATACACTTTTAAGTGGTTCTTTTAATATTATTGCTACTATAAAATTAGTATAATCTTAGAAAAGCAAATTGTTTTTATAAAATATTACATCAAGCCATGTCTGTTAAATTTAGATTTTATTTCTAAAGTCCAAGAGATAAATTTCTAACACAGCTGTGTTCCAACAATTCATAAAGTAACAGAAACTTTTCCTTTGAGCATGCATTTACTTTTAGCCAGAAGAATTATAAAACACATTGACATAGAAATCAGCAAAGAACTATGAGGTTGGGATTTACTCAACTAATTGTATTCTTTTAAGCTAAATTTATTTTAAGCTATAATTCAGTCGATTGTATCTGCTGACATTGTGTTTGCCACCAGGAATAAAGGTTCAAAACATGAATGGATCTAGAGGATATTATGCTAAGTGAAATACACCAGACAGAGAAAGACAGATACCATATGATTTCACTTATATGTGGAATCTATAAAACAAAACAAATGAATAATCTGACCCATAAATATAGAGAACAAAATGATGGTTGCCAGAGGGGAGTAGTGGGGTGATAGGCAAAATGGGTGAAGGAAAGTAGGAGATACAGGCTTCCAGTTATGGATTAGTAAGTCATGTGGATAAAAGGTATAGCATAGGGAATACATTCAATGGTATTGTAATATTATTCATGATGATAGACGGTAACTGCACTTGTGGTGAGCATAGCCTAACATACAGAGTTATTGAACCACTATGTTGTACTCCTGAAACTAATATAACACATACTCAAAAGAAGAAGAAAAAGAGGAGGAGGAGGAGGAAGAAGAGGAGGAGGAGGAAGAAGAAGAGGAAGAGAAGGAAAAGGAAGAAAAAAGAATAGAAAAAGAGAGAGAGGCCTTTTCTCCCGAGGACCTCCCAGTATTGATATGCAAATTATTTGTATGAATGTTATACTAGTAAAAAATATTCAGGGTTTTAGAAAGGGAATTCCTAATTGGCCTATGGGTGTCAAGGAGGAGTTCACAAGGATGTACTACTGAGCTCAGAAGGAGTAAAGCACCCATTCAGAGGAAGCAGCAACATAGACAACAGTATGGAGTTATAAATGAATTCTTGGGGCACCTGGGTTGCTCAGTTGGTTGAGTGTCTGACTCTTGATTTCAGCTCAGGTCATCATCTTACGGCTTTGTGGTTTTGAGCCCCACATTGGGCTCTGTGCTGACAGTGTGAAGCCTGCTTGGGATTCTTTCTCCCTATCCCTCTATCTCTGCACTTCCCCCACTTGCACTGTCTCTGTCTCTCTCAAAATAAATAAATTAAAAAAAAAATGAATTCTTGAGTGAATAGTAAATGATTTGCAGTGGCCATTGTGGCATTCACAGGTCAATGTGGCTGGAGATGTATTTGGAGAGATAGTTGGAGCCCTGATCCTAAGGGGATATGTATACAAGTTGTATAATGTAATTGAATTTACCCAAAGAATACAAAAATACTAATTCAAAAGGATACATGTATCCTGATGTTTATAGCAGCATTATCTACAATCACCAAGTTTTGGAAACAGCCCAAGTGTCCACTGACTGATGAATGGATAAAGAAGATGTGGTATATTTACACAATGGAATATTACTCAGTCATAAAGAAGAATGAAATTTTGCCATTTGCAGTGACATGGATGGAGCTAGAGAGTATTGTACTAAGTGAAATGAGTCAGTAAGTAAAAGACAAATACCATATTATTTCACTTACATGTGGAATTTAAGAAACAGATAAGCAAATGGAAAAAAAGAGAGAAACCAAGAAACATACTCTTAACTACAGAGAACAAACTGATGGTTACCAGAGAAGAGGTGGATGGGGGGGGTGGTTAAATAGGTGATGGGGATTAAGGAGTCCACTTGTTTTGATGAACACCAAGTGTTGCACAGAAGTGTTGAATCGCTATATCATACACCTGAAACTGATATTACATTGTATGTTAACTAACGAATTTAAATAAAAACTTTTAAAAAGTTGACAAATTGTGGTCATCTTTACAGTTCCCATTTTTAAACTTTTCTAGTCTACTGTTTGTGAAGAGGATATGATGGATTTGAGAATCATGAGTCTGCTGGTTTCTCTAAGAATCCACTGTTGGGGCACCTGGGTGGCTCAGTCAGTTGAGCATTAGATTTTGGCTCAGGTCATGATCTCATAGTTCGTGGGTTTGAGCCCCACGTCAGGCTCTGTGCTGACCACCTGCTCAGAGCCTGGAGCCTGCTTCGGATTCTGTGTCTCCTTCTCTCTCTGCCCCTCCCCCGCTCACGCTTTGTCTCACTCTGTTTCTCAAAAATAAATAAATGTAAAAAAAAAAGTAAAAAAAGAATGCACTGTTAATATTTTATTAACGCTTTGTCTCAGTGTTTCTCAAAAATAAATAAATGTAAAAAAAATGTAAAAAAAGAATGCACTGTTAATATTTTATTAACTAAGTGGTATATGCAAGAATTTTCCAACTCTTCCTTTATTTTTTTATTTCACCAAGAACTTTAAAAACAATTTTTTTTAATGTTTATTCATTTTTGAGAGACAGAGAGAGACAGAATGTGAGCAGAGTAGGGGCAGAGAGGGAGACACAGAATCCAAAACAGGCTCCAGGCTCTCAGCTGTCAGCACAGAGCCTGACACGGGCTTAAACCCATGAACCGCGAGATCATGACCTGAGCTGAAGTCAAGATTTTTAACTGACTGAGCCACCCAGGCACCCCTCAGCAAGAACTTTTTAATGATGAAAGTAACTCATGAATAGATTCTCCCTGTAAAAATTCAAATGATATGTCCTTAAGTTTTTCTTTAAAAATATTTTTTACTTGCTGTTTTCAAATTGGGAAACTAACACATGTCGTTACAACTGAAACAATATTAAGATGAAATACCAGAAAATATTATCCCAAAGTTTCTTAAAATGGTAATACATCATGACTAAGTAGTATATAGTCCAATAATTTTCTTTAAGCTTTAAAATCATTACCCTTAGAGGTACAACAGTATATAAAGTTGAAAGTGGTTTATATTAATTTTTAAACATTTTAAGGATGGTTACTTCAAGTTTTGTAGCTTCTTTACTCTTCTCATAGTTTTTTCTATTTTTTCTTTTATTTTGTTAAAATACACATAACCTTTTCTGTCTTAACCATTTTTAAGTGTACAGTTCAGTGTTATTAAATACATTCGTATTGTTGTGCAGCCTTCACCACTGTCCATGCCCATATCTTTTCATCTTGTAAATCTGAAACTCTATACCTATTAAATAATAACCTCTTATTCTCCCCTTTCCCAAACCCCTGGCAACCATCATTATACTTTCTCTCTTTATGATTTTTACTACTCAAAGGGCCTCATATAAGTGGATTCATATAGTATTTGTCTTTTTGTGACTGGCTTATTTCACTTAGCATAATGTCCTCAAGGTGCATCAATGTTGTGGCATATTACAGGATTTATTTCCATTTTAAGGCTGAATAATATTCCATTGTATGAATATACTACATTTTGCTTATCCATTCATCATCCAGTAGACTCTTGCATGGCTTCCATGTTTTAGTTATTGTGAATAATCCTGCTTTGCCCGTGAGTGTACAAATATCTCTTCAAGGCCTTTTAGTTCTTTTGCATTTATATCGAAAACTGGATTTCTGGATCTTATGGCAATTCTATTTTTAATTTTTTTGAGGAAATTTTGTTCTTTTTTCTACAGTGACTGTACCATTTTACATTCCCACCAACAGTGCACTTGGGTTCTGGTTTCTCTACATCCTTGCCAACACTGATTATGTTTTAGTTTTGTTTTTTCTGTTTATGATAATAGCTATCTTAATGGATGCAAAGTGGCCAGGCTAAGTCTAACAGTATTTTTTAATGTTTATTTATTTATTTGAGAGAAAAAGAGAGGGTGCACACTAGCAGGGGAGGGGCAGAGAGAGAGGGAGAGAGAAAATCCCAAGCAGGCTCCATGCTGACAGCACAGGGCTCAAACTTGCGATCATGACCCGAGCCGAAATCAAGAGTCCAATGCTTAACCCACTGAGCCACCCAGGTGCCCCCTAACTGCATTTTAAAATACTCCTGACATGTAACCAAAATCTATAAGGAACTTATCAAACTCAACACTTAAGAAACAAGCAACCCTGTTAAGAAATGTGCAGAAGATATGAACAGACACTTTTCAAAGAAGACATCCAGATGGCTAACAGATGCACAAAAAGATGCTCAACATCACTCATCATCAGAGAAGTACAAATCAAAATTATGTTGAGATACCACCTCACCCCTTTAAAAATGACTAAAATTAACAACACAAGAAACAACAGGTGTTAGTGAGGATGTGGAAAAAGGGGAATCGTTTTGTACCATTGGTGGGAATGCAAACTGGTGCAGCCACTCTGGAGAACATTATGGATTTCCTCACAAAACTAAAAATGGAGCCACCCTATGATCCAGCAATTGCCCTGTTAGGTATTTACCCAAAGGAAAAATAATACAGATTAGAAGGGGTACATGCACCCCAATATTTATAGCAGCATCACAACAATAGCCAAACTATGGAGACAGCCCAAATGTCCATCAACTGATGAATGGATAAAGAAGACGTGGTATATATACACAATGGAATACTACTTAGCCATCAAAAGGAATGAAATCTTACCATTTGGAAAGACATGGATGAAGCCAGAATGTATTATGCTAGGGGGAAATAAGTCAATCAGAGAAAGACAAATACTATATAATATCACTTGTGTGGAATTATGAAATGAAACAGATGCATGTATGGGAAGGGTGAAGGGGGAGAGAGAGGGAAACAAACCACAGAGAACAAAATAAGAGAACAAATTGAAGATTCATGGAGGGAGGCAGGTAGAAGATGGGTTAGATAGGTGATGGGTATTAAGGAGGGCACTTGTGATGAGCACTGGGTGTTGAATGTAAGTGACACATCACTGAATTCTACTCCTGAAACCACTATTGCACACTATGTTAACTAACTAAAATTAAAATTTTTTTTCCCTTGTGGTGCCTGGGTGGCTCAGTCGGTTAAGCATCCGACTTCAGCTCAGGTCATGATCTTGCAGTTTGAGAGCTTGAGCCCCACGTTGGGCTCTGTGCTGACATCTCAGAGCCTGGAGCCTGATTCTGATTCTGTGTCTCCCTCTCTCTTTTCTCCTCCCCACTCATGCTCTGTCTCTCTCTCAAAAATAAATGAACATTAAAAAATATTTAAAAATTTTTTGCCTTGAAATTTAGTTATTTATGTATATGTGCTTATACATTACATAATAAGCTGTAATTTCAAGTGTTAGAGCCATCTTATTTATCTTTGTATTTCTTTAGCTGTACTATGCATATAGGGGACACTCAAATAATTTTGTCTAAACTAAAATTTGATTTTGAGGTATTGTAGACTCACATGCAATTGTAAGAAATAACACAAAGTATCCTTTACCTGGTCTCCCCAATGGTAACCTCTTGAACACTATTGTATAATATCACAGCCAGGATGTTGACATTGAATCAGGCAGGGTATAGAACATTTCCATCACAGGATCCATCATGTTGCCCTTTTGTAACCCTGTCTACTTCCCTCCTATCCCCAGCCCCTCCTTAACTCATAGCAACCACTAATCTAGTCTCCATTTCTATAATTTTGTCACTTCAAGAATGTTATATAAATAGAATCATATGGTATGTAACCTTTTGGGATTGGATTTTTTCACTCAGCATGATTCTCTGAAGATTTATCTAGGTTGTTGTATATACTAGTAGTTCATTCCTTTTCATTGCTAAGCAGTATTCCATGCTATGGGTGTAACACAGTTTGTTTGATTATCCATTGAATAACACCTGGGCTATTTCCAGTTCTTGGATCTTACAAATAAAACAATTGTAAACATTGTCTTGATGTTTTTGTGTGAAACTAAGTCTTCATTTTTCTGTAAATGCCCAGGAATGCAGTTTTTAGATCATATGGTAGTTGTATGATTCATTTTTTTTATATGAAATTTATTGACAAATTAGTTTCCATACAACACCCAGTGCTCATCCCAAAAGGTGCCCTCCTCAATACCCATCACCCACCCTCTCCTCCCTCCCATCCCCCATCAACCCTCAGTTTGTTCTCAGTTTTTAAGAGTCTCTTATGCTTTGGCTCTCTCCCACTCTAACCTGTTTTGTTTTTTTTTTCCTTCCCCTCCCCCATGGGTTCCTGTTAATTTCTCAGGGTCCACATAAGAGTGAAACCATATGGTATCTGTCTTTCTCTGTATGGCTTATTTCACTTAGCATCACACTCTCCAGTTCCATCCACGTTGCTACAAAAGGCCATATTTCATTTTTTCTCATTGCCACGTAATATTCCATTGTGTATATAAACCACAATTTCTTTATCCATTCATCAGTTGATGGACATTTAGGCTCTTTCCATAATTTGGCTATTGTTGAGAGTGCTGCTATGAACATTGGGGTACAAGTGGCCCTATGCATCAGTACTCCTGTATCCCTTGGATAAATTCCTAGCAGTGCTATTGCTGGGTCATAGGGTAGGTCTATTTTTAATTTTCTTTTTTTTTTTTTTTTTAATTTTTTTTTTTCAACGTTTATTTTTTTATTTTATTTTTGGGACAGAGAGAGACAGAGCATGAACGGGGGAGGGGCAGAGAGAGAGGGAGACACAGAATCGGAAACAGGCTCCAGGCTCTGAGCCATCAGCCCAGAGCCCGACGTGGGGCTCGAACTCACGGACAGCGAGATCATGACCTGGCTGAAGTCGGACGCTTAACCGACTGTGCCACCCAGGCGCCCCTATTTTTAATTTTCTGAGGAACCTCCACACTGCTTTCCAGAGCGGCTGCACCAATTTGCATTCCCACCAACAGTGCAAGAGGGTTCCTGTTTCTCCACATCCTCTCCAGCATCTATAGTCTCGTGATTTGTTCATTTTGGCCACTCTGACTGGCGTGAGGTGATACCTGAGTGTGGTTTTGATTTGTATTTCCCTGATAAGGAGCGACGCTGAACATCTTTTCATGTGCCTGTTGGCCATCCGGATGTCTTCTTTAGAGAAGTGTCTATTCATGTTTTCTGCCCATTTCTTCACTGGGTTATTTGTTTTTCGGGTGTGGAGTTTGGTGAGCTCTTTATAGATTTTGGATACTAGCCCTTTGTCCGATATGTCATTTGCGAATATCTTTTCCCATTCCGTTGGTTGCCTTTTAGTTTTGTTGGTTGTTTCCTTTGCTGTGCAGAAGCTTTTTATCTTCATAAGGTCCCAGTAATTCACTTTTGCTTTTAATTCCCTTGCCTTTGGGGATGTGTCGAGTAAGAGATTGCTACGGCTGAGGTCAGAGAGGTCTTTTCCTGCTTTCTCCTCTAAGGTTTTGATGGTTTCCTGTCTCACATTTAGGTCCTTTATCCATTTGGAGTTTATTTTTGTGAATGGTGTGAGAAAGTGGTCTAGTTTCAACCTTCTGCATGTTGCTATTCAGTTCTCCCAGCACCATTTGTTAAAGAGGCTGTCTTTTTTCCATTGGATGTTCTTTCCTGCTTTGTCAAAGATGAGTTGGCCATACGTTTGTGGGTCTAGTTCTGGGGTTTCTATTCTATTCCATTGGTCTATGTGTCTGTTTTTGTGCCATGTATGATTCATTTTTTAAGAAAGTGCCAAACTATTTACCATTTTGCATTCCCACCAACAATGTGTGAGGGATCAGTTTTCCACATCTTTGTCAGCATTTGGTGGTGTCATTATTTTTTTTATTTTAACCATTCTGATATGTGTATAGTGTATGTGTATTATGGTCTAGTTGCACTTCCCTAAATTAAGGAAGTGGAATATACTTTTATATGATTATTTGTCTTTATATATCTTCTTTGGTGAAACATCTCTTTTGTATCATTGGATTGTTTGCTTTTTAAATGCTGAGTATTAGGAGTTCTTTATATATTTTAGATACTGGTCCTTTATCAGATGTGTGGTTTGCAAATATTTTCTCACATAGTGTGAGAAGTTTTCATCTTCTTATCAGTGTGTTTCTCAGAGCGAAAGTTTAAGTTTTGATGATGTGGAGTTTATCAATTTTTCCTTTATGAATTGTGTTTTTGGTTTTAAGTGTAAAAATACTTTGCGCAGCTCTCAATCCCAAAGATTTTCCTAAGATTTATTCTAAAAATGTGATAGTTTTATGTTTCACATTTAATGTCATGATCCATTTTGAGTCAATTGATGCATAAGGTGTGAGGTTTTCATCAAGGTTCATTTTTTGCCTATGAGTGTCCAATTGTTTTGGTAATTTTGTTGAAAAAGAATTTCATCCTCCATCAAATGGATTTTTTTACATTTGTGAAAAATCATTTGGATGTATATGAGTGGGTATATTTCTTGGTTTTCTATGCTTTTACGTTTGTCTATATATCTGTCTGACCCAATACCACAGTTTTGGTTACTGTAGCTATATAATAAGTCTTTAACACAGGTAGACTGATTTTATCCACTTTATTCTGCTTTTTCAAAATTGTCTTAACTATTCTCATCTCCTTGCCTTTCCATATAAATTTTAGAATAGTCTATTTTCGCAAAAAAAAAAAAAATCTTGCTGAGGTTTTGATAGGAATCACATTAACCCTGGGAAGAACTGACATCCTTACCATGTTGAGGTTTCGAATTGATGAACATGGTATATCTTATTTAGATCTTCTTTGATTTCTTTTATTACCTGTGCATAGTTTTCAGCATGTAAGTTCTGTACCTGTTTTGTCAGATTTACAAATACAGAGCACAAAAAATTTTCCCTTTTTTTGAGCTACTGTAAATGGTACTGTAGTTTTAATTTTGCTGTCAATATGCTTATTACAAGTGTATAGAAGTATTGATTTTTGAATATTTATCTTACGTTCTCTGACCTTGCTGAACTCACTTCCAGGATCTAGGAATTTTTCTGTAGATTCCTTAAAATTTTTTATGTAGACAAGCATGTTATCTGAAAATGGGGATTTATTTCTTCATGTTCAGTTTTTATCCCTTTTCTTGCCTTTTTACAGTGGTTTAGTGCTATGTTGAAGAAGAGTGGTGAAAGTCCTTTCTTCCAATCTTAGGGGAAAAGCAGTCAGTCTTTTACCATTAAGTATACTGTTATCTGTACAATTTTGTAGATGCTTTTTATCAAGTTGGGGAAGTTTCTTTCTTCCTATATTTCTGAGAACTTTTATTATGAATGAGTATTGAATTTTTGTCAATTGCTTTTTCTGCATCAGTTAATATACTCGTGTGATTTTTTTTCTTTAGCCTTTTATGATTGGTTATGTTAATTGATTTTTGAACTCTGAACCAGGCTTGCATTCCTGTAATCACTCAGATAATTTTAAATGAGAAAGGAGAGGTTAAAGGAAAAAGATCTATATCTCCTTCTTCATTCTCCAATGGAAATTATTTAAAGCACTAGAATTAGGAATTTTAGAATCTTTTATAGTCTTAGTTTTCTTTGCTTTATGTTTTTTTAAAAAAAGTTTTAATGTTTATTTTTTGAGAGAGAGAGAAAGAGTGTGTGCGAATTGGGGAGGGGCAGAGAGAGAGGGAGACACAGAATCTGAAGCAAGCTCCAGGCTCTGAGCTGTCAGCACAGAGCCCGACATGGGGCTCGAACTCATGGACTGTGAGATCATGACCTGAGCCAAAGTCAGCCCTGGTGCCCAGGTGCCCTGGTTTTCTTTGTTTTAAAAAATATATATTTATTGAGTGTTAGTTCATAACCCTCCTGGGAGCTTCCCAGGTGTAATTTGAAATTAGTCCCTGTACTCAGAGGGCAGGAAGAGGACAAAAATCGAGGCAGACCACTCCAGGTTGGGAGGTGGCAGTTTTATTTGCAAAAGGAACTTATGTATGAAGTTTGTCTTGGGCAGCAGCAAGATGAATGGATCCTTGCATTCACCCACCAATACATAAAACCTTATAAAGCGGCCCAAAGTCGGCTCAGTCATGTATATACTGTGTAGGTATTTTCAATATCATATATTACTATCTCAAGGCTATGTCCTTGGAGCAGCCTCTGGGAGTGGGGGAGGCAAGTGGAACCCACATTTCAAGGACAGGGGAGGGAGTAAAGAGCTTTTGAGTGTCTAGGTCTAGTTAATAGGTGAATTGGTGGTCACATCTTTTTGAAGATGTTCCACAAAACTAAGATATATATACCATACCAATTCACCTAGGTCGTAGTTTTCTATTTTCCAAATAAATATAGTATATCTTTCTCTTATCTAACTCTTCTCAAGAGGAATGTTAAGAACAGGAATTCCAAATACCCTTCCTTTAATGTTCTTTAATTAATAGTTGTGTTATGGATGATTTCCTTCAGAATAATATGAGAAGTCTTTGGAGAATCTCATTTAATTTTTAATGAAACAAAAGATTTTTAAAAGTGTTATCATCATGTTAGGTTACAGTGGATTTCAGAACCATTCTCCTATAATAAATGTTTTGTTTTATTTCCTTTTAGCCCTTTTCTTTTCCTAGCCAGATTTTTATGTTGTTTTACATATTTGCAATAGCATATTACAATTGACTATTCTACTTTTCACTACTTCCCTATTGCTGAGCAATAAAAAATTTCAGATTTTTAATTTGTATATAAAACAACTTTGTAATTATTTTGTTGCATAAAACTTTTGTCACATTTTGCATTTTATTCTTAAGATGTATTCCTAGAAGTGGGAATTTGAGCATATATAGCCAGAGAGCTTTCAAAAAGTGATGATACACAGTTAAGAAGAAACTAGTGGTTCTCTGCTGGGCAGAAGTTTCTGAATATTATGAAGCAGAAGTGCTTTCTCTTTGGTCTCCACCACAGAAGTGAGATGATGAAGGGAATGTCAGTCATCATTTGAAAAGCATGGCAAGAAGATGTACTTGTGCTGCTGCTGTGACTCTAAGGCCTACCACTTTTAGAAGTTGATGTGGCAAAGGTGGCTATCCTGCCAAGTAGAAGAGAAAGTATAGCTGTGGTGTAAAGGCTAAAAGTTGAAGTACCACTGGGACCAGTCCAGTGAGTCATGTAAAAGTTGTATACCACAGATTCAGGCATGGATTCCATGAACGAGCAACACCTGAACCCGGGAGGGCAGCTGTTGCATTATCCAATTCATCCTAAGGATTTCAGCAGTTAGTCATGAAATGAAAGTTTTTTGAAGGAACTAGTAACTTTATGAAAACAAGAAGCAAAACAATAGGCTACTTAGAAGTTTAATAAAGAACCATGGAAAGTGGTAGCTAAAAGGACCTCTCCTGGAGTCAGAGCAAGCCTTAAAGACTTACCCAAAACTGCTCTGGAAGGGATCCAAATTTAATTGCATCAGACTGTAAAGCAATTTACACCCCTAGGCCATTGTCAAAATCAGTAGAGTAGTCAGCCAGCAATTAATAGAGGCTAACATTTAGATGATACCAGTAGAGACAGGCTAGCTAGAAACTTAATACAAGATCAGGGACAGAGAAAGGTAGGCTGGCTAAATCCACTGTCATCCCAAGAGAATGGTTTAGAGAGACTATGAACATAATGATGGTAAATGAATCAGAGTGATTGTGCACATACCTTGAGAAGCAACATCAGAAGCTGTACACTGCAAGGAAAATATACTTCATGGAAACTGTCCAGAGGAGGGAGGGTGGGAGGGCAGGAGGAAGTACAGACCACAATAAGCCCTGAGGTGGGGAGGAGTATTCCTGAGTATTCAGAGTATTCAGGAGTATTCCGAGTTGTTACAATATGGTATCTTAAATGTCCAATTTTCAACAACAATTTGACTTTCAAAGAAACAGGAAAGTGTGACTCATCCACAGGTAAATAAAGAAAGTAAAAGAAACAGCCTTTGAGAACAGTTTATAATTTCTGTATCCTTATTATTATTCTCTATTGATGAGACATTGTCATCATACATTCCTTTACTTCTTTAAACATGGTTTCCTTTAGTTATTGAACTAAAATATTTACTTATATATTAAAATATTTATAGTTATTTGAACTAAAATATTTAGAATAGCTGCTTTGAATCCTTTATCTGTTAAATTTGACTATTATATACTTGCTCTCTTTTATTCTATCAACTTATTTTAAAGATACATTAATTAAAAAGTAATTACAACAATATATTATGGGACTTATTTAATATAGATGTAACATGTAAAATTCTAATAGCACTAAAGAGGGGAGGAGGAAATAGAGCTATATAGTAATAATATTTCTGTATTTATCTGGAAGTAAATGGTTCAACAATAATAGTTGGAAACGTCAATACAGCACTCTCAGTAAGGAAGAGAGCAACTAGACAGAACATCAACAAGGAAATAGAAGACTCCAACAAAACTAAAATCAAACTAGAGTTAACATATCCATGTTAACAACAGTAGAATACACGGTTTTCTCAACTACATGAATGATCCTCTAGAATAGTCCAAATGTTAGGCCATAAAACAAGCCTCAATAAATTTAAAAGGATTCAAATCATATTCTCCCACCAGAATGCAATTATTAGGAATCAATAAAAGAAGGAAATTTGGGAAATTCACAAGTAAATGGAAATTGAACAACGCACTCCCCAATATCAGTAACTCAAAGAAGAAATCACAAAGAATAAAGAAAATGAGATTAATGAAAATGAAAAAATGTGCCCAAATTTATAAGATGTCAATTCAAGCAATACTTACAGGGAAATTATAGCTTTATAATTTATGTCTATATGTTTTTAAAAAAGAAGAAAGATCGCAAATCACTAAGCTGGAAAAAGAGAAGCAAACTAAATCTAAAGGAAGTGGAATGAAAGAAATTATAAAGATTAGAGCATGAATTAATAGAAAACAAGATGGGAAACAGTAGAAAACATCAAAAAAACACAAAAGGTTGTTCTTTCACAATATCAACAAAATTGATAAAACTTTAGTTAGAATGAGTAAGTGTGTGTGTGTGTGAGAGAGAGAGAGAGAAGTCAAATTACTAAAACTAGGGATGAAAGGGGGACATCACTACCAATCATACAGAAAATAAAAGGATTATAAGGGAATATTATGAGCAACTAAATGCCAAAAATTACATAATTTAGGCGAAATCAATGTAAATTCCCAGAAAGACAGAAAGTACTGAAACTGACTTAAGAAAAAATAGAAAATCTAAATATATCTATAACAAGTAATTAAATTGAGTTAGTAATTTCAAAACATCCATAAAGAAACGTTTAGACCCAGGTAGCTTTAGTTGTAAATTCTTCCAATGTTTAAAGATGAATTTTGTTTTTGGTGAAAATCCCTGACTTAATATCATACTTAATGTTGAAAGACTGAATGCTTTCCCCTTTTCTTGTCAGTAGCAAGATAAGAATGCTGTCTGTACCTCTTCTAATTCACCACTGCACTAGAGGTGCTAACCTGGGCAATTAGGCGAGAAAAAGAAATAAATGGCATCAGATTGGTAAAGAAGTAGAACTATCTTTATTCATAGATGACATGATCTTGGATATGAAAAATCCTAAGAGTCCGTTAAAAACCTAAAATTAATAAATGAGTTAATCAAGGTTGCAGGATATAAGATCAGTGTACAATAATCAATTACATTTCTATATATTAGCAATGAACAATCCAAAAATGAAATGAAAACAATTCCATCAGATGGGATTGCATCAAGAGGAGATAAAGTACTTATGAATAAATTTAACAAAAGTAGTGCCAAACTTATACTTTACAAAACTAGAAAACATTGCTAAAAAAATTTAAGGAGGACCTAAATAAATGGAAAGACATCCCATATTCATGGATTAGAAGACTAAACACTGTTAAAAAGGTAATACTACCCTAAAGTGACCTACAGATTTAATACAATGCCTATCAGCATCCCAGCTTGTTTCTTTGTAGAAGTTAACAAGGTGATACAAAATTAATGTGGAAGTTCAAGTAAAACAATCTTGAAAAATAACCAAATTAGAGAACTAACACTTCCCATTTTCAAAACTGACTACAAAACTACAGTAATCAAGATAGTGCAATACTAGCATAAGAAAAGACATATAAGTCAGTAGAACAGAATTGAGAATCCAGAAACAAACTCTTACATTTGTGGCCAAATGATTTTCAAAAAATTGATGCCAGTACAATTTAATGGGGAAAGAATAGTCTTTTCAATGAATGGTACTGGGACAACTGAACATCTGCATGGAAAAGAATGAACTTGGATTCCTATCACATACCATAAGATGGATTATAGTCCTGTAGGTAAGAGCTAAAATTATAAAACTTAATTAGGAAGTAGAAGTAAACCTTTGTGACTTTTGGTTAAGTAATCCACATCAAAAGCACAAGCAACACAAGAAAAAATAAAATAATTTTATCAAAATAAAAACTTTTGTGCTGCAAATAATATCATCAATAAATTAAAAATATAATGCACAGACTGGTTAAAAAATTATAAAGCATATATATAAGAGAATCATATCTAGAAAATATAAAGAACTCTTACAACTTAATAACTAAAAAAATTGTCAAAAGATCTCAATAGACATTTCTCTATAGAAGAGACATAGCCAATAAGTACATGAAAAAGTGCATAATATCATTAACAGAGAAATGCAAATCAAAACTATACCATTTCACAACCACTAGAATGGCTTTAAAATAATTTTAAAAACAATAACAGGTATTGGCAAAGATGTAAAGAATTTGGAGCATTCAAAATTCAGACATTGCTATTGGAAATATAAGTTCACTTTGGAAAATATTTTGGCAGTTCTTCAAAATGTTAAAAATAGGATTACCATAAAGTCCAGAAAGTTTACTCCTGTGTATCAAAGAGGAATGAAAATAGAGGTCCACTCTAAAACTAAGAACAAATGTTCTTAGCAGCATTATTTATACTAGCCAGAAGGTGTAAATAACTTATATGTTCCTACACCTATGCAACCAAATGTTATTTGGCAATAAAAGCAATGAAATATGGATACGTGCTATAACATGGATGATCCTTGAAAACATTATGCTAGGTAAAGGAAACAAGTCACAAATGACCACATACAAATTATGTTATTCCATTTATTTGAAATGTCTAAAAGAAGACAGATTATAGAGCCAGATAATAGATTGGGGAATGCCTAGGGATGGTGCTGCAGCAGGTGGAGTGGGTGCAGAGTGACTGTTAATCCATACTGAACTTCATTTTGGGATGATGAAAAAGTTGTAACACTAGAGTATGAGATTGTGGCATGTTTGCACAACTCTGTTAATATATTAAAAACAATTATTGGGGCGCCTGGGTGGCGCAGTCGGTTAAGCGTCCGACTTCAGCCAGGTCACGATCTCGCGGTCCGTGAGTTGGAGCCCCGCGTCAGGCTCTGGGCTGATGGCTCGGAGCCTGGAGCCTGTTTCCGATTCTGTGTCTCCCTCTCTCTCTGCCCCTCCCCCGTTCATGCTCTGTCTCTCTCTGTCCCAAAAGTAAATAAACGTTGAAAAAAAAATTAAAAAAAAACACAATTATTTTTTCCATTGGATATAATTTCCTACTTTGTCAAAAATTAGTTGACCATATAGTTGTGGGTCCATTTCTGGGTTTTCTATTTTGTTCCATTGATCTGTCTGTTTTTGTGCCAGTACTGTACCATCCTGATGACTACAGCTTTGTAATATAGCTTGTAATACAGATTGTAATATAGCAATCCAGAGTTATGATGCCACCAGCTTTGCTTTACTTTTTCAAGATTGCTTTGGCAGTCGAGGTCCTTTGTGGTTCCATACACATTTTAGGTTTGTTCTAGTTCTGTGAAAAATTTTGGTATTATTTTGATAGGGATTATGTAGATTTTGGGCAGTAGTATAGACATTTGGATAATATTTCTCTTATGATCCACAAGCATGGAATATTTTTACATTTCTTTGTGTTTTCTTCAGTTTCTTTCATGAGTGTTCTATAGTTTTCAGTGTACTCATCTTTTACCTCTTTGGTTAGGTTTATTCCTAAGTATCTTATGGGTTTTGGTGCAGTTGTAAATGGGATCAATTCCTTGATTTCTCTCTCTGCTGCTTCATTATTGGTGTATAGAAATGCAACTGATATCTGTACATTGATTTTGTATCCTGTGATTTACTGAATTCATGGATCAGTTCTAGCAGTTTTGTTGGAGTCTTTTGGATTTTCTATATAGAGCATCCTGTCATCTGTGAATAGTGAAAGTTTGACTTCTTCCTTTCCAATTTGGAAGTCTTTTATTTCTTTTTGTTGTCTGATTGCCAATGCTAGAACTTCAAGTACTGTGTTAAATAACAATAGTAAGAGTGGACATCTCTGTCTTCTTCCTGACCACATAGGAAAAGCTCTGTTTTTCCCTATTGAGGATGGTATTATCTGTGGGTCTTTTGTATATGGCCTTTATGATGTTGAGGTATGTTCCCTCTCTGTACTTTGTTGAGGCTTTTTATCAAGAACAGATGCTGCACTTTGTCCAATACTTTTTTTCTGCATCGATATTACTCAGCCATAAAAAAGAATGAAATCTTGCCATTTGCAATGATGTGGATGGAGCTAGAGTGTATTATGCTAACCAAAATAAATCAGAGAAAGACACCATAGAATTTCACTCATATGTGGAAGTTAAGAAACAAAACAGATGAACATAGGGGAGAGAAAAAAGAGAGAGAGAGAGAAACAAACCATAAGGGACTCTTAACTATAGAAAACAAACTGAGGGTTGCTGGAGGGGAGGTGGGTGGGGGATGGGCTAAATGGGTGATGGGTTTTAAGGAGGGTGCTTGTTTGTAATGAGCATTGGGTGTTTAACTTAAGTGATGAATCACTAAATTCTACTCCTGAAACCAATATTACACTATATGTTAACTAACTATAATTTAAATAAAAACTTGAAAAAAAAATCCAATTGAATTGTACCTTTTATTTATTTATTTGAATTGTACCTTTTAAATGGGTGAGTTGTATGGTACGTAAATTATATTCCAATAAAGCTGCTGCTGCTGCAAAAAAAGTCAAGCTTCATTTAGTATTCTTGCTAGCAAAGTGTATGTACTTGCCATTGCCCATTAAACATTTTTTTTCTTTTTAGAGAAAGAGAGAGTGCATGCGTGAGTGGGGGAGAGGGCCAGAGGGGAGAACAAGATGGGGGGGACGGAGAGAATCTCAAGCAGGCTCCATGCTCACTGCAGAGCCCGACGCAGGGTTCAATCCCATGACCCTGGGATAATGACCCAGGCTGAAATCAAAAGTCAGACGCTCAACCGACTGAGCCACCCAGGTGCCATGCCATTGCCCATTTTAATGTTAACCAATACACACTAAGAAATCTGCCAATTTGATAAACTAGAACGGTGGTTCAGCTGAGAGATAGTTTGCTCCCCTGTGGCCATTCAGCAATATCTGGAGACATTTTTGATTGTCACAACTGGGGTGGGGGAATGCTACCAGCCTCTAATAAGCAGAGGCCAAGGATGCTGCTAAATATCCTACAGTGCATAAGGCATCTCCCTACACCGAATAATTATCCACCCCAAAATGTCAGTAGTGTCAAGATTAAGAAACCCTGTACTAGAAATAGCATCTTATTTCAATTTATACTCACTTGAATATTAGTAAGGGTAGTTTTTTTTCCCCACATGTTTACTAATGAGCTTTATTTTATAAATCATCTGTTCATATCATTAGTTCATATTTCTCATCAATTTGTATGAGTTCCTTTTAGTAGTAAGATATTAGCCATTTTATTTATTGAGTTTCTTTTTAAAATTTTTTAAAAACTTGAGTATAGTTGAGACACAATGTTACATTAGTTTCAGGTGTACAACATAATGATTCAATAAGGGTATACTGATGCTGTGCTCACCTCTAGTATAGCTACCATTTGTCACGATACAAACAGTATATTTTTCCAGTTTCCTTATAAATTTCGGTTAGGTTTATAATCAATATGTTTATTTTTTATATGGCTATACATAATTTTTAATTATATCTAGTCTAGACAGTTCTTCTCTACCTGCTCACCCCTCCCCCAATAATTTCATTTTTATTAAATTCTTTTTTCTTAGAGTTTTACTTTTGCATATTTAACTTTTTAATTTTTTTTTTTTACGTTTATTTATTTTTGGGACAGAGAGAGACAGAGCATGAACGGGGGAGGGGCAGAGAGAGAGGGAGACACAGAATCGGAAGCAGGCTCCAGGCTCGAGCCATCAGCCTAGAGCCCGACGCGGGGCTCGAACTCACGGACCGCGAGATCGTGACCTGGCTGAAGTCGGACGCTCAACCGACTGAGCCACCCAGGCGCCCCGCATATTTAACTTTTTAAATACGTGTATAATTTATTGTAATGTGTATTATGAGATAAGGAATACCTTTTTTCTACATATCAATGTCTGATCTTCTTTTGAAGAAACATTTGGCTTACAGAGCATTTTTGAGGCTCAAGATAACCTTCATAAAATGAAGCTTTCCACAGGTTTATACAAGAGAGAGAATGTGCAGTTATTCCTTATCTTCCTTAACTATGAAATGCAATAACATTCTATAAGGTAGTTAGGTGTTTGTAACTCACCTAACTCAGGACAAAGCAGTAGTCATGTATATCACCATGTCAATCTTGCAGAATTATATAAAGAAATATCAACACTGGAAATGGAAATTATTTGCAGTTTGGGATTATTAATAAGTCTTTACATAAATTAATTTTGATCCTATCAAAAAAATTGGAGTTGGAGAAAGTGATCCTGTGTGTATATTTGGTAAGAAGGAGGATATTTCTAATTAAGAAATTAAAAGGGGTTTTGAATTTATAACATAATACAGAAATTTCATGAGTCTCTGATAATCAGTTCAATAAATGAATGGGAATAAGTATAGATATCTTCCTATTATTGTACAGATGGAGAATGAGTTAGATTCTGCTCGCTCTGAAATAGAACTCCTCAGGAGTCAGATGACAAATGAGAGAATCTCTATGCAGAATCTAGAAGCTTTGCTGGTGGCCAATCGAGACAAAGAATATCAGTCTCAGATAGCGCTTCAAGAAAAAGAATCTGAAATTCAGCTTCTCAAAGAACACCTTTGTTTGGCAGAAAGTAAAATGTGAGTTGGTTAGCAACATAATAGCATAAAGTCATATTTTAAATAATTTTTATACTTTATAGGGTAGTCGAATTTTAAAGCTGGAATTTAGACGATTTAGTGCCCATCTTCTGCCATCGGTTAAACTGAGGACCAGAAACATTGTGATTTGCCTAAGATTTATTATTCATTTCTATTATATATTTATCTAAATGCATCTAAATTTAAATTTAACCATCTCTGTTGATTATTTCCAACAGAGCTTTGGATATAGTAGAATGTCTGACCTAAAATATTACCTTGTAGAAATATTTTAACAAGTTCTTAGAAAAAAAATTAAGCACTTAGGAAACCAGAAGAATTTTTCTATTTATAGACCCACCTGGTATTGTTACCTAGTCTTTAGACTTGTCACATAGTATTTCCTTATGTACCTGTAAGTATATACTGGGTACTTGGAAGAACTCCCACATTCATATAATACTGAAGACCTTGCTTAGAGTACTGATTTTAGCTTCAAATTTTTTTAAATTTATTTTTGAGAGAGAGAGACAGAGAGTGAGCAGGAGAGGGGCAGAGAGAGAGAGAGAGACAGAGAGAGAGAGAGACATAGAATCTGAAGCAGGTTCCAGGCTCAGAGCCCGATGCGGGACTCAAACTCACGAACCGTGAGATCATGACCTGAGCGGAAGTCGGACCCTTATCAACTGAGCCACTCAGGCGCCCCTTGGCCTTCCCCCCCCCCCCCCCCCCCCCAAGCATCCATATCACCATTAGCATCTTATTACAAGACTCTTAGCTGGAAGATTCAGTAGAAATGCCTGCCTACATAGTGAATGTTTTTATTACTAAACTTGGTGACCTCTCACAAAAACTGATGGGGACCCTCAGCCTCTATTCTTATGTCCCATCTATGACACTTTTTCATCCAGCCTCATCTGAGCATGGGACCTGGAAAAGATAGGAATCATGGTCTCAGTAATCAGTCACTCTGGAGCCCCTGACTGAGCAAAGGCTGCAAAGCCAGGGCCAGTTTCCTTGAGAAACTGTTGTCAGGTTATGGCAGCTGTGAGTCATTCTTTTCCGTCACCACAGCTGGGATTCAACCGGTTCAGCAGGATCATTTTCTCAAGCTGGTTTGTGGAAATTGGCCTTAGTGAAATGTGCCCAAACCCCCACCTTCAGGGGTACATTCTGTTTTAGACTGGTTGATAAGTACTATCATTCAGAACTAGTAAGCATAATAAACATTAGTGTTCTTAGTCTCTAAAGTTTAGATTTTAGTAGTTAACATTGCAGTTCTGAAGGCAAGCAAAGAGGATAGAATGTTCTATGTAAGCAGCATTCATTGTTGTCATTGTCTTCCTTATGATAGTGTGCCTAATGACAGGGTTTTTGAGGCACTGTTTACCCCTAAAGAAAATCCTGCTAAATTGAAGAGATTTTATATTTTTAACAGTTTGGATATCAAATTTCATTACAAATTGTGTAAATCAAATTTCATTATAAGTATATGTAAAGCACTTGGTTGATTTACTAAATATATATAATAGACTAAATTAATCATGGTGTTTTATTATTTGGTTATAGTACTACTTTACATATAATACCTTAAAGTACTTTAAAAATAGATAATATAGATAGATAATAGATAATATTATCCCATCTAAACATAGGGAAACTGAGACAGAGGTTTAACTAATTGTATGGGACTGACACAGCTTAAGCTTTTCAAGTAGGCTATTTTCATATTTATTACATTTAAAATTGGCATATTTTAGGTGAACTAATATATCCATAAAATCACAGTTTGGCTTGGTTCCAGCTGAGAAGCCATTGCCAATATGGTTTAATGCACTCTAGAAGTCCTTGCCGTATTTTAAGCTTAATCAGCTGTCACTCCTATGTTTTTTTACACAGGGCCATCCAGAGTAGAGATGTGGCCCAGTTCAGAAATGTTGTAACACAATTGGAAGCTGATTTAGACATTACCAAACGACAACTAGGGACAGAGCGCTTTGAAAGGTAAGTTTGTCTCTCTGCAGTGTTCAGTCTGGAAGGCACTTTTTAAGATAACAACACATTTTGATAATTTCATGATGGTTAGCTTTTAAAGTGTGAACTGAACTACAGTTTTATGACACTATTAATAACATCACTGGATATAAAGTTTAAAAGCCCCTTATTTTGCTTTAGGGAGAGGGCCGTGCAGGAACTTCGCCGCCAGAATTACTCAAGTAATGCTTATCATTTGAATACTACCATGAAGCCAAATACAAAATGTCATTCACCAGAACGTGCTCACCATCGATCTCCTGACCGAGGCCTAGATCGATCGTTAGAAGAGTAAGTAATTTAAAGATCCTTTCTTTGGGTACCATATAGCAATACTTGAGGGAGTAACGAAGCTCAAAAACAATCTATCATTAATAGTGCTATTTAAATACAATTACATAGGTAATATAGACATAATATATATACATAATAATATACACAGGTATATAGACATAAAAATAAAGTATTTTGATAATTTTATGTAAATTTGCTAAAATGAAAGATCTCCACTCTATCTAATGTTGACATAAATTATATTTTTAAATCTGATTTTCTTTTTGTTCTAAAACAAATTTTTTCATATACTTTCATTAATAAAATATTGGTTAATATAGCACCATAAAATACTTATGCTTTAGGAAAGTAGTTTATTTTTCAGAAGAGAATATTTTAGATATATTCCTATAAGTCACAAATTTTGTAAAAACATTTGTATTTTGATATAAATTCAAACTTATAAGAAGTTATAAAAAGAAAATAATGCAGAGAACAGCTATATACCTTTTACCCATACTCGTTGTTAAAATTTTACCCCTTTTACTTTCGATGTGTTTGAGGCAACACATTTGCTGTCTCACGTACTCACACTCTTGCATATATTCCTTCTCTCTCCATATATGCACGCACACACACACACACAGTCACGCACACACATGTTTTAAAAACATAAGCAATCTCTCCAGTTCCAAACCATCCTCTCAGGTGTTTTCCTTCCCTTTTTCCATTTTGTATGTGTATGTCCTTTCCTCTATAGTAAGGACCCTGGCTCAACATCAACATGTTTACTCAACAATATGCACATACTCATTTGCTCAATCCCAGAATGCATCTAAAATAGTTTCAAAATTTCTTCACCTGTGTCCCTACAACAAACAGACCAACTTAAAAGTTCAGGATCCATTTGTAATTCCTGTCTTCATACACTACTTTGCACAAATATTAAGAGTATATAGTCAAATACTGAGTTGATAAATTACTTGGATTAACTTTTTTCCCCCTCTTTTCCTGTGATTATAGTATACAGTTGAAATAACATTAGATTCATTTATTTCACTTTGCTTTCGTTTTTTCATTTTTCCCCTTCCTAGTTTTTTCCTTGATTTAATTTTATGTTTGAATATGTAGACTAATAGGCTTTTAAAAGTCAAAACTCTGCAAATTCTGTGTGCCTTCCATCCCATGACCCCCATATTCCTTTATGGTCTTATGATAATGACATTCAGGTATATTTTTATTTTTCTTTTCATATGCAAAAGGTAGCATATTATATATGCTTCTTCACACTTTGCTTTTCTCTCTTTTAGAAGTCACTCCATATTAGTTCATAGTGATTTTCCTTATTCTTTTCTATAGCTGCATAGTATTCCTTTGTATGGATATACCATAATTATGCAAACCTTCTACATTTGGACATTTAGGTGGTTTTCAGCAGTTTGAAATTACAAATAAAGCTGTAATGAATAATCTTATCCAAATGTATTTTCGTAATTGTGGAGGCATATCTTCAGGATAAAATCCTAGAATCAGGATTTCTGGGTCAAGGGGTAAATGTGTTATGTATATAGTTTTCTTAAATAGTGCCAAATTCTCCTATATAGGGGTTGTACCATTTTGCACTCCCACTAGATATGGGTGATAGTGCCTGTTTCCCCACAGCCTCACCAGCAGAGTATACTGTCAAGTTCTTGAATTTTTACCAGTATGGTGGGTAAGAAATGGTACTTAAGTGTAGTTTTAATTTGCATTTTTCTTTTTATGAGTGAATTTGAATATCTTTTCATATGTTTAAGGGCTGTTTTAATATCTCTTATTTTTGAATTATCTATTCCTTTGCCCATTTTTCTACTGGAATTTTTTTGTTAAAAATTTTTTTATAAATGTGAGAAATTAGCTCTTTATCAATGATAAATGTTGCAAATATTTTCTTCTACTTTGCCCTTTTTCTTTTGATTTTGCATATACTATTTTTCCCATGGAAAAATGTTTATTTTTATGTAATCAAATTTTTAAATGTATTTTAATGCATCCATATTTCTGTTTATAGTTAGAAAAATCTTTCCTTATACTCAGATAGATAATAGATAATAGAGGAAATAATGTTTTACATATATATATATATATATATATATATATATATATATGGTTTTACTTTTTACATTTAGATTTATGATCCATTTAGAGCCTTTTTTTTTTACATGGTATGAAGAATGGATCTAATTTTACCTTTTTCCAAATGACCAACCAGTAGTCCTAAGAAAAGATTTTGCTCCAGTGGTTCAAGTTTCTTTTTAGACTTTCTCTTTTATTCCTTTGGGTCTATTTATGTTCCAGTCCCACACTACTTTAATTATAGAGCCTTTGTAATATTTTTAGTTTTGGGGGGGCTAGTCTGATGGTTTGCTAGTAAACTGACTCTCCAAGGAAGGCGAGGGAGAAGCCCTGACTTGTAGCATTTGACAGTTTTAGTAGTATAAATATGCCCACTGTGGGGGCATTCTTTCTTTCTTTTATTGAAGTGCAGTTGACATACAATGTTATAGTAGTGTCAGGTGTACAACATAGTGATTACACAATTCTATATGTTGCACAGTTTCAAGCAACCAAGCTGGTTTAACCACGAGCTCACAAAATTCCTGAATATTTACAATCAACTACGAGCCAGCTCCAGCATACCAAAGGGCTAGTGCTTGTAAGAGCTCTTCCTTTTAAGTGTTGATCTATATTTTCTTGTGAGTTTATTTTCCATATGAAATTTGGGGTCAATTTATCTAGTTCCATTTAAAAAAAAAACCTTGGGATTTTTATTAGAATCACATTAAACTTATAAATTAACATGTGGAGAAATGATATCTCAATAATGTTGAGATGTCCTAACCAAGAAGAGATATGTCTTTCCATTTGTTCAAACTCACTTTGTGTCATTCAAGAATGACTTGTAGTTTTCTTTATACAGGTTTTGAACACTTCTTGTTAAGTTTATTCCTAATTATTTTATCTTTAGATTTTTCCCTCATTCATTATATCTTCAAATATGCTGTTTTTACATGTAAATTTATCATCATGTTGCCTTGCTAAATTTTTTTATTGTTTCATTAAGTTTTGTCATTGATTTTTTAGAAAATTCCAAGTATATTATCATGTCATCTGCAAGAAGAGATCATTTTGTTTCTTCTTCTATTTTTATCTCTTGAATTGTATTCTCCAGTTCATTGCATTACCTAGTATCTTCAGAATAGTGATAAATGGTAGTGAAGAAAATGGGCATCTTTGTTTTGATTCTGACCTTAAGTGGGAATACCTCTAGGGTTTGTCAAATAAGTATAAGATGCTGGCTTTAAGATTGAGATGTAAATGTTTTATAATATCCACTCATTTTTATCTTCTCAAGATTATTTTAATTAGGAATGGGTGTTTTTTCAGCATCTATGGAGATATGGTTTTTCTCTTTAGAACTATTAATATGAGAATGATATTAAAATATTTTCAAATATTGAACCATCTTTGAATTTGTGGTATAACCCTGCTTTGTTTTAGTGTATTCTTAATGTTCACTAATATTTTATTTTAGATTTGTGTATTAATATTTATAAACAACATTGGTCTGAATTTTTTTCTTTGCCCTATCTTACCAAGTTTAGATATCAACGTTATCTTTGCTTCAGAAAAGGAATTGGAGAGTTTTTCATTTACTATGCCTTGAAACAATTTATGTAGTTTGTGATTATCTGATCTCTAAGGATTTGGTTCTTTCTGTTTTGTGGGGTATATACTTCCTTGATAAATTTTGTTTTTTGTTTTTTGTTTTTGGAACTTGTTTTAAACTTTCCCTATATTCTGTTTATCTAAAAATTATCCATTTCCTTTCAGTTTTTTAATTTATTGCACAGAAGGAACCAATGCTATATCTTATGAATTTAAAAATTTTCTCTGTATCAATAGTTATATGCCATTGTCATTTCTTAATTGTGTATGTGTGCTTCCCTCTCCTATTTCTTGGTTACTTTAGCCAGTGTTTTGTTTACTTTGTTCATTGCTTCAAAGAACCAGCATTTTGACTTACTGATTTATTTTTCTTTATCTTATTAATTTATGGTTTTGCTTATATTATTTTCTTCCTGTGCTTTTTATTTACTTTGTTGGATTTTTTCCTTAGTATTTTTAAGTTAGGAACTCATTTATTGCCATTCTTTCATTCTTATTGATGTAAATATTTAGGGCTATGAATTTTCCAGTGACCATTGCTTTAAATATATCCCATAGATTCTGATATGTAATATTTCGTTACCATTATTTTTCAGAAATTCTCTAATTTCTATTTGTATTTTCACTTTTATCCAAAAGTTATTTGACGGAAAATCTTTAACCTTCCAATAAGAAGGGCTTTTTGCGTTTGTGTTTCATTTTTTAATTTCTGGTGTTATTTTGTGATTAGAGTATTTTCTATAATATTTCTATTTTGTGTAACTACTGAGACTTTCTTTAAAATTTTTTTAAAAATATTTATTTTTGAGAGAGAGAGACACAAAGTGTGAGTGAGGAAGGGGCAGAGACAGAGGGAGACAGAATCCCAAGCAGGCTTCAGGCTCTGAGCTGTCAGCACAGAGCCCAACACAGGGCCCGAACTTACCAACCGCGAGATCATAACCTCAGCCGAAGTCAGATGCTCAACTGACTGAGCCCCCCAGGCACCCCTATTGATATTTTCTTTGTACTTTACTACATGATAAATTTTTGTGGGTAGCTCATGTGCACTTGAAAAGATATATTCTTTCTTATCAAGGTATATATTTCTAGTATATATATATATTTAAAAGATTTACCTTTTTTATTTTATTAGTTCTTTTGTTTTACTAAAAATCTTCAATTATTATTATATTTTTATTTCTTTTTGTATCTCCTATAAATTTTGTTTTATGTAGGTGGTGTACCGCTTTATTTGTTGCATAGATATTATGAACATTATGTGTGTGCACTAATATCCTCATTGTGGGATGTGGATTTTATGAAGTGTACTTTTCTGATACACTTAATTTTTTGGAGGTAGGAGGGGCTCGGTGTCTACCTTGTCTGGTATTAAGAGTTACAAGTACTTATTGTCTCCATCTGCCTGGCAAACCTTTGTCCATCTCTTTATTTTTAGCTTTTCTGAATCACTGCATTTTAGGTACCTCTCATGTTTATAGCATGGATTTAAGTTTTGCTTTATGGGCTGTTTTGAAATAATGGATGAGTTAAACTTTTTCACATTATTAATATGATTGAAATTTGGTATCAACTCTGTCATGTTATCTTATGATAACTTTGTTTATCATGTGACATTTATTGTATTTTTCAATTTGACTTTTCTTCTTTACTTTTTATAATTTCTTTTGATATTTAAGATGTTTGTACTTTATTATAGTAGTCTCCTTTCTATTAATAATTTTAATAGTGCCCTTAATTCCCTTTTTTCTTATTTAAGCTTTGCTGGTAGTTTGAATTATATACTTTGACTACCACCTATTATCTAGACAATAGTCAATATACTTCATTTACTTTCCCTAACCACTGATCTCTCTCCTATCCCTATAGTTTTGCCTTTTCAGTGTTATCATATAAATAAAATCATGTATGTAGCTTCCAATGGCTTTTACTCAGAATCATATATTAGAGATTTATCCAGATTATTGTGTGGATCAGATGTTGTCGTATGTTCCTTTTAACTGCTGAGTTGTATTTCCTTGTATGTTTATGTCACAGTTTTGTTTGCTTTGTTACACTATTTTGAAATGACTACAGTCTCACACATAGTTGCAAAAATAGTACAGATAATCCTTCTTCCCAGCATCCCTAATGGCAATATTTTACAAACCAGGAAATTGATATTGGTACAATATAATTAATTAGTCCATAGGCCTTTTAGATTTCATTCATTTTTACATGCACTCATATGTATGTGTGTGCACGTTTTTTTTACACACCATACATATACCACAATTACAAGCAACATACTGTACTATATTCTCTATCAGCACCAAGGAACTTGCTCCCTAATATTATTATACCTTTTTATGGTCACAAGCCTCCCCTTCTCCGCCCTGACAAACACTAATTTGTTTTCTCTATCTTTAATTCTGTCATTTTGATAATGTTATATAAATGGAATTACACACAGTATGTAACTTTTTGAGATTGGATTTTTTCATTTAGCACAATGCCCATGAGATCGATCCAAGTTGTTGTATTTATCAATAGTTCATTTCTTTTTATTGTTGAATATTATTCCATGATAGCGATGTACCACAGTTTGTGAAAGCTGAATGAAAAAAATACATTGTATATGTTTTCCTTCACAGACGCTGGGGAAAAAAACCTTAAGAATTGCCAAAGTAATGTTACAATACATTTTTTATACATGGGTGAAATCATTGAGTTAAAAATATTAATCTGCATAATTTTTTTCTCTTTCATAGGAATCTTTGCTATAGAGATTTCTGACATGCGAAAAGATTCTTCACATCCTTGGGAAAGGTCAAAGTTACAAACGTTTTTTTTTTGCTATATGATTGCATTTATCTTTTGAATGCTTGACAATGTTAAATGTATTTATTAACTTTGTGCCTCTGAATCTGTGTTCTCATGTGCCGTATCACAGTGGTCCAAAATGATATATAGAAACAAAAATGCATATGGCTCTTTCTATCCATGCAATAATAGTGAGTGTAAAATCTGCTTACTTCACTATTGAACACTGTTATGTTAACTATCCGGAGTAAATAAAGAAGCTTATAAAAAGAGGGAAAAGTGTTTTTACAAAACTGATTTCCTTTCCTTTCTTGATATCTCAAATAATTGGTTGGTTAAATTTTTTCTTTGTGATTTATGCTTTCATGGCTGGTGAAGTTGTGCCAAAATAGGCACAGTTTACCAATACTGGCCTGGGACCCAATATTCCATTTTGGAACCAACCTGACATAAATTCCAGGCCATAATCTGATTTCAAAGCAGCAGATAGTAGGAGTGTGTCAGAGTTTTAAAATCCATAGTATTGTACCACTAATTAACATACATTTTCTGCAATTGTGTTTATCTCTACTATTTTTAGAAAGGTAGGTGATGCTATATTTGTCAAGAATGTAAGATTTTAAAAAAATGTGTGTTTTAATAAGTTTTCTTTAAAACATTAAAGTACTGCAATCAACTTAATTGCCATTTTATTTATTTATTTATTTTTTGCCTATGGCAGGTGTCTATGATGTAGAGTAATAAGTTTAATGATATTTTCCTATTTCTCTAAAATCTCCTAAATCTCATTTTTTCTCTCCATAGGCTTTGGCTTAATGTTGATATTAAAGCCTGGACAGTACTGTATTTTACGTTTGATATAAGCTATTTGTATTCTTGCCATTTTAATAAAAAAAACCCTAAGTCCTATCATTAATAATAGTCTTATGAAGTAGACAATTTCTCATTTTATATAGCAACCATGCAGTATCACTGCAGTAGGATAGTGTCCTGATTTAGGTCTTGTCTAATAATTAGCACAGTGATATTTTACTATAAATTCATGCTACATATTCATTTTAGTTTGATTTTTGAAAACTTTGAGGTTTATTCATCTAGTTCAAGACATCATTATAGATTGGTTTTAAAAATTGAATAATTTAAAATAAGATGCCCTTTTGGGGAGCATGGGTGGCTTAGTCAGTTAAGCATCCCGCTCTCAACTTAAGCTGGGGTCATGACCTCACAGTTCATGGGTATGAGCCCCACATCGGGTTCTTCTCTGGCAGTGCAGAGACTGCTTAGGATTCTCTCTCTCTCTCGCTCTCACTCTCTCTCTGCCTATCCCCCTCTCAAGTGTTCTGTCACTCTCTCAAAATAAATAAACTTAAAAAAAATAAGATGCCCTTTTATAAACATTTTAGAGAATAATACATAAAAAGTTGTTCTTGCTAATATTAGTATGCTGATAAATGTAAAAATTAATGTTTACCAGGTGATGCAATGACCTAAGCACTAGGTTACCACAACATTAATTTTAGTTTATGTACCTTCTAGAAAAGCTGACAAGGAGTTGAGTGTCGCCTGTCATTTGCACTTAATATATGTTGTATGTGGAGGGCAGTATGTGGGGAGGGGAACATGAGAGAGTAGGAATGAAGTATGAGAGAAAATATTTTCATACTTGGTTAGAAGTATACTGTAGTTGACTTGTCCCATTAATTACAGAATATTTAAAGGAAAATTATATAGTGAATATAATGGGGTAAACATTATCCAAAGTTTGGGAAACAGCAACTATATTCTTTGTTAAAACTCAAAGAAAGGATTTTTTCTTATGGTAATATTTTAAGAACACATATCATTTTAAATGAGATTCAAACCACTTGAGATAAGTACATAACAGCCAATTGATATGGTAGAGACTGTCTAAAGCAATAAAATACACAATGCAAAAACTATACAGACATATTCTTTTCTTGATGATAAAGAAATCTGAAAAAGAGCTCTCAGCTTTGAAATGTCACTTTCAATACAAAACATCCGCTCTTGCTGAAGTAAGGGTGTTTTGAAAGAAGATTGTTAACGCTTTGAGTTAAATATCTCATAGGTGCTGGGTCTTAATGCCCCTAAACTAAGTTCCAGCAATGTCTCCCCCTTGCATTCTCTGCCCTTGTTTCCCCTGGTAGAGTGTCACCAGGTACCATGTCAGATTCCTGAGCCCTGAGCCCACATGCCACCTCAGGTCAGTCCCTTCTGCTCTCATTCCACATTCACTCAACTTAAATATTAATGGCTACTACACAATACTGCTGAAAGAAATTAAAGAAGACATAAATAAGTGAAAAGACATCTCATAATCATAGATTAGAAGGCTTAATATTGTTAAGATGGCAATATTCTCCCAAACCATCTTCAGATTAAACATAATTCTTAATCAAAATACCAATGGAGGGTTTTTTTTTTTTTTTGCAGAAATGGAAAAGCCAATCCTAAAATTTATATGGAATTGCAAGGGACTCAGAATAGCCTAAACAATCTTGAAACAGAAGAACAAAGTTGGAGGATACACATTTTCTGGTTACAAAAAGTTACTACAAAGCTGCAGTAGTCAAAATAGTGTAGTACCAGCATAAGGATAGACATATGGATGAATGGAATAGAATTGAAAGTCCAGAAATAAACCCATACATTGATGTTTGACGAAGGTGCCAAGACCATTCAATGGAGAAAGAACAGTCTCTTCAGTAGTGATGTTGGGACAACTGGATAACCACAGGCAAAAGAATGAAGTTAGACCCTTACACACCACATGCAAAAATCAACTCAAAATGGTTTATATATCTAAATACAAGTGCTAAAACTATAAAACTCTTTGAGGAAAACATAGAGGCAAATCTTCACAAACTTGGATTTTGCAATGGTTTTTTACATATGACTTAAATGACAAGCAACAACATGAATAGATAAATTGGACTTCATCAGAATTAAAAATATTTGTGCATCAAAAGACACTATCAAGAAAGTGAAAGAGCACACCTGGGTGGCTCAGTAGGTTAAGCATCCGACTTTGGCTCAGGTCATGATCTCACTGTTTGTGTATTCAAGTCCCGTGTCAGGCTCTGTGTTGACAACTCAGAGCTTGGAGCCTGCTTCAGATTCTGTGTCTCCCTCTCTCTCTGCCCCTCCCTGGCTAGTGCTCTCTCTCTCTCTTTCTCTCTCTCTCTGTCTCTGTCTCTAAAAAGTAAATAAACATTAAAAAAAAAAAAGAAAGTGAAAGATAACCCAAATAATAGGAAAAAATATTTGCAAATCATGTATCTGATAAGGGTGTTAGTATCCAGAAAAATAAACAATTTTTACAACCTAACAACAAAAAAAACTCAATTTAAAAATGGGCAAAGGACTTGAATAGGCATTTCTCTAAAGAAGGTAAAGTCAATATGTAGATGAAAAAAGATACTCAACCTCATTAGTAATTAGGAAAATGGAAATTAAAACTACAAAACAAATCACTTCACATGCACTATGATGGCTATATGGAAAAGATAGACAATAACCAATATCAGTTAGAATGTGGAGAAATTGAAACTCATTGCTGGTGGAAATATAAAGTGGTACAGCCACTGTGGAAAACAGTTTGGCAGTTCCTCAATAAATTCAACATAGAACTACCATATGACCGAGCAATTCAACTCCTAGGTATGTATCCAAAGAATTAAAAAAGTATTCAAACAAAAATTTGTGCATGAATATTCATAGCAGCTCTAATTCACAATTAGCAAAAGATGGAAACAACCCAAATGTCCAACTGATGAATGAATAAACAGAATGTGATGTATCCCTACAATAGAATATTACTCAGCCATAAATATGAATGAATTACTCATACATGGTACAACATGGATAGCCCTTGAAAAGGAAGTAAAAGAATCCAGACATAAAACTACATATTTTAAGATTTCATTCATATGAAATATCCACAATAGGCAAATCCAGAGAGACAGCAGATTAGTGACTGTCAAAGGACAATGGGGAAGGACTGCTTTGTGGGTACAGGGTTTCTGTTTAAGGTGATAAACAAGTTTTAGAACAGATAATGGTAATGGTTGTACAACATTGTAAATGTACTTAATGCCACTGAATTGTACAATTTTAAATGGTTAAAATGGTAAATATTAAATGTATTTACCACAATAAAAAAGCCATTTCCTCAAGGTTTCTCTGACTCCTAACATTGGTCTAACTGGCTCAGATTCTCCTGTAAAAACATCCAACATTTCTCCTTTTCTCCTTTAACTGTCCTTTAAAGGACAGTTGTAATTAATTGTATAATTATTTGTCTATTATCTGTCTTTCCTTCTGTACTATAAGATACATCAAGGCAAGGGATGGTATCTACCTTCACCACTATATCTGCTAGGGTGTAGCACAATGTTTGACACATACTAGGTATTCTGTAAATTCTTCTGGAACAAATAAAGGAATGAATTATCCTCAATTCCTAGCAAGTCTGTCTCCTAAATATCTATGGAATAAATCTACTTTTCTCTCTTCTCACTGTAATTCAGACCATAATAAACTCTAAGTCTAGAATAATGGAACAGCTTCCTATTTAATCTCTCTTGTTTCAGTCATACTTCCATTTAATCCATTCTCCACACTGTCATCAAAGAAATAGTTTTAAAACACAAATACAATCACATTCCTCTCCACACATATACCCGATGAGTATCAGATTTGCCTTTAGACTAAAGTCCAAGCTCTTTAACATTGCCTTCATAGGTCTCTCTGATTTGGTGGTTCTTTTTTTAATCTCTTGAATGTCGTATCTCACTCTTCCTACCCTACACTGATATATTACTCTGAATTACTTTCAGCACTTGGAACTGTTTATGCTTTTTTATCTCTTGACCTTTGCACATGCTCTTTCCTCTGCCTGGATTGCTCATTTTCTTTCTCTCCCATTTCCCCCCTCAGCCTGGAAAATTCTTGTTTGGCTTAACATTGTGTCCACAGCACCTATCATAGTGCCTGGCACATAATATGTGCTTATCAAATAGTTGCTTTAAAAAATGAAAGTCTAACTGGATTTCTTGTTTAACTTCTATTTGTTATTAATTTTACTTATCCTTTGTGCTCCATTGCATTCTTATTGTGTGGTCTTCTTTGTATGTTATACCTGCTAAGACTGTGAGCTCCATGAAAGCAAGGAGAGTAGTCTGATTTATTTATCATGGTACAGACTATGCTAGACTTATGGTGGCTTCCAGCTAATATATATTTCACTGAAAGAATATAGAGTATAGGTAGTTAAGATCATAGGTTCTAGAGCCCCACTGCTTGACTTTACATCATGTCTCCACTTACTAGCTGTGTACTTGGGTAAGTTAAACTTAAGCTCTCTAAACTTTATTTCCCTTATTTGTAAAAGATATGTTTATAATAGTACCCAACTTAAGATAGTTATCATGTGGATTAACTGAGATAATAATATATCTCGAGTCTTAATATGTCTCAGTATAATGTCAGACAATATAGTAGGTGGTCAGTAGATGTTTTTATTATTTGTTGAATTAATAAAGAAATCTATAGGTTTGAGACTCAAGAGAGAAAACTTGGCTGGAGGAAAAGATTTGGTAGTTCTCAGCAGGTATGCAATATGAGATCAAACAAATGAAAAACAAGGTAGGGGAAACAAAAAGTAGTTCAGGAAGAGAAAGATTAACTATAGCTTACCAGATGGCTTAGTTGTAAATACTACTTCACAGTCATAACAATGTGAGCACTGAATATAAATCTAAGAAAAATTATAAAATTAATGAGAGGATGAAGGAATGGGAAAGAAGCAACGTGTGATAAAAGGCTGAGAAGGAACTAAAGCTACGTTTTCTTCTTTCATAGTGATAAGTCAATAGATATGCCCAAAACTGAAAAATCAAGAAATAGCAATATAAGTATGTTATTTAACGATAAGGATACCTAAGCAATCAGCTAAAGAGGTAAAAATGATCGTTTTTTGGAGGGAGAAATGTAGAGATGAGAATGAGGCTGGCTGAAGACTTAATAACCTTGAAGAACTGTTTGAATCTTTTATAATATTGATTAAAATCAAAACAAAAATGCATAAAGATTAACTTTTTCTATTCTTTTGGTTTATAAGAGAAGATGAAAGATGGGTCAATAGTTAGAAGGCTTTTGAAGTCTTCTCTAACCCCATCAGCTCTCAATTATTTTACCCTTCTCTGACATCCTACTAAAATGCTTACCTTTTTAGGCATGTATCATGTAATGCCTTGTATTACACATATTTGTGTTCATGTACTCGTTTTCTAATAGACTTTGGATATTTTGAGGTGAAAGAATATATTTTTACCCAATTATATCTTTATCCCCAGACTTCTCCTTCATACATACATGACAGGTAGTCTTTATATGTATGTTGAATGGATGAAAGTATATTTAACTGTGTCTCCACTTTATGTGTTTTTGCTTTGTTTCATCAGATATATTTGGACTCAGTTTTTAAGTTTTTTTCATCTCTCACCATACTGAAAATGTAAGTGGTTATTTATGAATGCTAAGATGATTAAAAGATCTCTAAATTTTGAACAAGATAACTGAATTTATTAGCATACTAAAACTAGTTTTCCAAAACAACCTACATTATTCTAATGTTCTAGAGAAATAAAGTACATTTATATCTTTTATAGCTTTACAGCACTCTATTTCATTATCTTCATGTACTTCATAAATGTTCTTTCCCTTACTTGTACACATTGGGGCCTATTTATGGTGTTCTCTGGTAATGAGAATATATACATTTTGTTCCTGTACCTCAAAACATTTCCTGAGTCAAAACTCCAGTTCTTCCCTCTCTCTGTCTTCCTTTTAATGGCTTTATTGAGATATAATTCACATGCCTATAATTCACCTATTTAAAGTATTTAACTCAATGGTTTTTAGTATATTCACAGAGTTGTGCAACCATCACCACAGTCTAATTTTAATTTTTTTTTTAACGTTTATTTATTCTTGAGACAGACAGAGACAGAGCATGAACAGGGGAGGGTCAGAGAGAGAGGGAGACACAGAATCTGAAACAGGCTCCAGGCTCTGAGCGGTCAGCACAGAGCCCTACGCGGGGCTTGAACTTACGGACCGTGAGATCATGACCTGAGCCGAAGTCGGACGCTTAACCGACCAAGCCACCCAGGCACCCCCACCACAGTCTAATTTTAGAACATTTTTGTCATTCCAAAAGAAAAAACATACCCATTAGCCACTCACCCTCCATTCCCCTCTACACACTCAACCCCTTACCTTAGGCAACCACTAATCATATTCTGTTTCTCTTCTTTGCCTATTCTGGCCATTTCACATAAAAGGAACCATACAACATGTGGTCTTTTGTGACTGGCTTCTTTAATGTAACATAATGTTTTCAAGGGGGTTCTATTTTATAACAGGTATTGGTACTTCATGTTATAGCTAAATTACATTGCATTATATGGATATACTGCATCTTATTTATCCATTTAGAGGCTGATGAGCATTTGGATTCTTTCCACCTTTTGGCTATTATGAATAACCATTTACATACAAGTCTTTGTATGGATATATCTTTTCTAAATGTACCTAGGAGTGAATTTCCTGGGTCATATAGTAATATTTTTAGGAACTTCCAGTGTGTTTTCCAAACAGCAAATTGACTTGGATTCCTTGTTGAAAATAAACTGGCCATAAATATGAGTTTATTTTTGGACTCTCAGTTCTGTTCTATTGACCTACGTGTCTCTGTTTATGCCAGTACCAGTCTGTCTTGATTACTACAACTTCGTAGTAAATTTTGAAACCAGGAAGTATGGTTTCCTTCAACTTTGTTTTTCTTTTTCAATATAAATAATAAAACATTTAGCTACTCTGAGTGGCTTGCATTTCTGTATGAATTTAGGATCCATTTGTCAATGTCTACAATAAGGCAGCTGGTTTTGATCGGAAGTGCACTGAATCTATTCAGACTAATTCAGGGAATATAGCCTTCTTAACAATATTGAGTCTTCTGACCCATGAATGTGTGATATGGGATATGTAGACTAATTCAGGGAATATAGCCTTCTTAACAATATTGAGTCTTCTGACCCATGAATGTGTGATATGGGATATGTTTTCATTTATTTAGGTCTTTTTTGATTTCTTTAGATAATGTTTTATAGTTTTCATTGCATCTCTTTTGACAAATTTATTTCAAAGTGTTTTATTCTTTTATATGCTATTCAGTTATTTTTAAATCTTATTTTCATATTATTTATTGCTATTCTATAGAAATATAACTGATATTTATATAATGATCTTAAATCCTGCAACCTTGCTGAACTTTTGATCTAATATGTTTTTAGTGCACTCCTTAGGACTTTCTGGATATAATATCATGTCATCTGCAAATAGAGTTTTACTTCTTCCTTTTCAATATGGAAGGAAGTTTTTTGTTTGTTTGTTTGTTTTATTTGTTTTGGTTTTTTTTTAGTCTGTTTCCCTGGTTAGAATCTTCAGTAAAATGTTGAATACAAGTGATGAGAGAAGATATCCTTGTTTTGTTCTGGATTTAAGAGTAACAGTATGTAGTCACAGTAAGTGTTGTTAGCTGTGGGTTTGTCATAAGTGCCCTTTGTCACATTGAGGAAGTTCCCTTTTATTCCTATTTTGCTCCTTTTTTTTTCATGAAAAAGTGTCCTTTTACTTTTACTTTCCTTTTACTTTCATTCTATCTTTGAATCTAAAATGTATATTTTGTAGACAACATATAGTTGGGTCTTGTTTCCACCCCCCCCCCCCCCCCCCAGCCTGGTCTATCACTGCCTTTTGATTAGATTGTTTAACATTCACATTTAATGTTATTATTGGTATGGTTAGATTTACCTCTACTGCTTAACGTTTTGTTTTCTATATATCTCATCTCTCTTTTTCTGTTGCCATTTTAGTGTCTTCTTTTGTATTAAGTGAATATTTTCTAATACAACATTTTAATTGATGTAGTGACTTTTTAGCCCTAATTTTGAATTATTTCCTTAGTGATTGTTCTATACATTATAATGTAGATCTTAACTTATTGGAAACTACTTCATATTTTTATTAACTTAATTACAATGATATATGAAAATGTTACTCCTATATAGCTCTATTCTCTCCCTTTTTGTATGTGTGTATATAAATAAGTATAAGATATATATTTTATTTATTTATAAAATGCAATATTACACTTTAATAGGTACTTCATGTAATTTTATAGTTTTTAAAAAGCTTAGAGAAGAAAGGAGAGAATAAGTATACAGAGAGAGTTAAAAAAATATATTTGCCTTCTTATTTGCCATTTTTAGTGTTTCATTTCTTCTTGTGAATTCAAATTACCAACTGGTTTTATTTCCTTATGCCAATATAGTTCTTTTACCACAAATCCCCCTTGTGATGTTGCTGTCAAATGAATTACATTTCTATATAGGCCCATTAGTATAATTATATACATATTGTTTTATATAATTGTTCATAAAAATTATTTATTTTTAAAATTGTGATAAAATACAGATAACAATATTTAATGTCTTACCCATTTTAAATGTACAGTTCAGTGGTATTAAATACTTTCATATTGTTGTGCAGCCATAACTATCATCTTCAGAACTCTTCATTTTGTAAAACTGAAACTCTGTGCACATTAAACAATAATTCCCCATTCCCCCTTTATCCAGCCCTTGATGACTACCATTAAACTTTTTGTCTCTCTGAATTTGATTACCCTAGATACTTTGTATAAGCTGAATTATGCAATATTCGTCCCTTTGTACCTGGCTTATTTACTTAGCATAATGTCCTGAAGATTCATCTATGTTGTAGTCTGTGTCAGAATTTTCTTCTTTTTAAGGTTGGATAATAGTCCATTGTATGTATATACCAAATTTTGTTTATCCATTTATCCATTGATGGACGTTTGCATTGCTTCTGTCTTTCGGCTGTTGGGAATAATGCTGCTATGAGCATGTGTGTACAAATATCTCTTTGAAACCCTCCTTTCAAGTCTTTTGTGAACATACATAAAACTGGAATTACTAGATCATATGATATTCTACTTTCAATTTATTGAGGAGCTGCCATAATGCTTTCTCTAGCTGCTGAACCATCTTATATTCCCCCCAAAAGCAAAAGGTTCCAATTTCTTTATGTCCTTACCAACACTTGTTATATTCTGGGGTTAACTGGAATGTCTTTATTTCACTTCTATTTCTGAGAGATAGTTTTGCTGGATATAGAAATCTTGAATGACAAGTTATTTTGCCTGGCATTTTGCATGTCATCCTACTGCTTTCTGGCCTGTATTGTTTCTCATGATAAATCAGCTGTCAGTCTTTTGGAATTCTCTTAGAATAGTTGAGAAGTCAGCTGTTAATCTTATTAAGGTACATACTGAGTGGTTTTTCTCTTGTTCCTTTCAAATTTTTTGTTTTGTTTTTAGTTTCAACATCTTGAGTATGATATGTCTGGGTATTGATATTTTTGTGTTTATCCTACTTGCAGTTTGTTGTGCTTGTTAGATGTGTAGGTTAATGTTATGTCAAATTTGTGACTTTTCAGCCATTATTTCTGGAGGTATATTTCCTGCTTCTTTCTCTCCTGTTCTCTGTATTCCCAGTACATGTATATTACTGAGTTTAATAGTGTCTTACATTTCTCTGAGGCTCTGTTCATTTTTCTTCATTTTTTTTTCTTTTTGGCCTTCAGATTGCATACCCAAATTCATGGATGATAGTTTGTAATTTCTTTGGAATGTGGTTAGAGAGTGCATCTTTATTACTTTTAGTTGAGGTGGGCAGATATTTCATTTTGGTTTTGATTTGCAATTCCCTCATGATTAGTGACGTTGAGCACCTTTTTATGCAGCTATTGGACATGTGTATACCTTCTTTGGTAAAATATCTATTCAGATCCTCTGCCCATATTGTATTTGGGCAGGTTGCCTTTTTCCATTTGGTAGGTTGCCTTTTTATTCTGTTAAAGGTTTCCTTTTCTGTGCAGAAGCTTTTTGTGTTTTAAATTTTTGTTGCTTTACATAGAGGAAATTTTATAGCTTATATCTGTACATTTAGTAAAATGAAGACCAAATTTCATAAACAAGAAAAGTGAAATTTATAAATATCTCATTTTTGTCCCTCAGGAAATTAAGAATTATTATTTTATGTTTATTTCACTTTTTGAGGTAATGTTAATTATGTGTATGGTAACACTGAGATGGTATCTATTTAGGTATGACAAATATGGTGCCCTGTTTTAATGATTTAAGGAAAAAATCCATCTTCTGGTTGCTACCTACTTAGATGTATTTTGTTGAGCTATATTTAAACCAGTTTTATCTCAGTATAATACACACACTATAGTAATTATTAATGCATTTGCATCATCCCTTAGGCTATAGCATCCTACATAATAGAGATACTATTTTGCAGTATTCTGAAACAGAAGTCTTCCAACTCTTCAATGTGATAGAGATGTCTCCTGGGGTGCCTGGGTGGGTCAGTCATTGTATATCTGACTTTGGCTCAGGTCATGATCTCACTGCTCATGAATTCAGGCCCTGCATCAGGCTCTGTGCTGACAGTTCAGAGCCTGGAGCTTCCTTTGGATTCCATGTCTCTGTCTCTCTCTGCCCCTTCCCTGCTCATGCTCGCTTGCTCCTTCTCTCTCTCTCTGTCTGTCTCAAAAATAAACATTAAAAAAAAGAAATATATTCTGCTTCCTCAGTTTTCTTAAAAGGCCGTGGAATCTCAAGAATTGTTATTAAAGAATGAGTTTCTTTAATGGTTTCCATCAAAGTCAAGATAATTTGAAGTAAGCCTACTGCAAGGACAGCTAATTAACTTCATCTGTGACTATCTGTACTTCAAGATAATGACCTCTAGACAAATAGGCCTACAGTTTGCTTTACTTCTGATGACAGTAATGGAGAGAATCAAGAACATGTCTCATGGTTATCTTGTTTCTGCTATTTTCAAAGGAAAATGGTTTTTTTGTAGGTATAATTGACATGACATTATATTAGTTTCAGGTATACATTATGATTTGATATTTGTATATATTGCAAAGGAAAATGTCTGTTTTTAAGTATAAGCTTAATTTGGTATTAATTTTGTATAGCTCTTCCTATTTTTCTTTCACTGGACTACTGCAACACTTTTCACCAATTTAGCCTTATGCACCAGTGGCTTTCATTTAATAGATGTCCAATAAATATTTGTTGAATGAGCACATGAGTGAAACCTATTTTTTTACATTTATCGGGGAAAGGGTTTCTCTCAGTACTTTTCCGTAACTCCAGGAACTCACTGAAATTGCACTCCAGTGCATGCAGTCTTAAAATGTTTCCCATACATGTGCCAAATGGCTGGTAAAGTACATGCCTATCCATTGGCAATATAGACTCTGCTCTACAGAAGGATTCTCTTCAATTGCATTTACATTTTTGAAACATGGCCACTTATCTCCACTTTGTAAACATTTCTAACTAAACAAAACATAGCTTTAGTGAGTCTATGTAATGATTCCCATAATCATTTCTTCAGAAAGAAGCAGACAGCAGATCTTTACAAAAGTGAGTGAAAGGCAAACTGAAGAAGGTGATCACAAGCAAGAAACAATTCAAGAAAACTTCCTCAGCATCCTGGAGTTGTTAAAATTTGGTAATGAAGTTAACCCATGATGAAAATACGTGAATATTTTCAGGACTTCTATTTTGAAGAAGGCAATTAATTCTGGATTTTGTAGGCATTAATATGAGGCCTGATTACCTCTTTTAGAGGAAAGCCATATTGAATGCCTTAAAGAAAAACGCCACTTAGTAACAACCACACAGACTGGTAAAAACTTTTTATAATAGGTGATTGAAAGTTCTGGGTTTATGTATGAACCCACATAAATGTATATGTATATATAATATGTTCACATAAACCCAGAACTTTCAATTTCCTATTGCAAAAGTTTTCTCTGTTAAAAGTTCTAAACTATATTTGTGATCAGAATTTTACACTTGCTCTAGAAAAAGGGGAAGAGCTTTTTTTTTCTTCAATTTTGTACCTTGATTGAATTATAGCTACTGCTGTAACTGATCTGCTATTGCATCCCCAGTGTGACATCTTTCAGGTCCCTCTGCTTATCTACAAACCTCAGTTATTTGTGAAATTTGAGTTGTTCAGAGACAAGGATTTTTAGCAAGTAGATGAAAAGATAAATGACTTCAGATTTTCAACAAGCTCCCATCTAACAATAGGTTAACCTTCAAAGGTTTTGAAACAAACATCTTCACTGGGGTAAGTGGGTAATTTGTACATGAAATAATAGAATAGTATCTCCCTTTATAGCAATGAATGGCAGGTTTATATAGGGTAGTTCTTGATGAGACAGAATGAATAAAAATCATCTATTTGAGGAGTTTCCAGAGATCATCAAAACCAAACAAGGCAGACTATTGTCCCTCTGTGTGCTTCTTTGCATTATCTTCTTGTGTATTAATGCTCATTGTTTTAAAGCTATCTGGGGCAAAATAAAACAGACATCTCTGAATTCTACAATGGGAAGTAGGAATTTTTCTTTTTCTGGCAAACAATGTTTTTGTGACCATGATCTCATAGGATCACAGACCTGACATCTGATATGCCAGATATTTTTGCTTCCTTTCCTTATGTTCATGTTTTGTATCTTAAATTCCTCAAAGGTGACCTTGAGAAAAAGTCACCTATAGGGATGAGAGAAATATTTGATCTCAGTTTTCTGTGTTTTATTATTAGAAAAATTTAATCATGAATACTAATAATAATAGTACTTAGCAATACTTCACAGAAGGTACTTTTTATTGTTAAGTATTACAACCATACAGAAAAGTACACAATACAAAAGTTTAGTGAACTAAATTGTCGCAAATACCCATAGAACTACTGGGTGAAGATATGGAGCACATCAAGTATCTCAGCACTTATCTTGGCACCCCATCTCAATCACTATTCTTGTCTTCCCAAATAACCAGTATTCTGATTATTTTCTCCTTCTTCCTCTTCTTCTTCTCCTCCTCCTCCTCCCTCTCCTCCTCCTCCTTCTTCCTCCTCTTCCTCTTTTTCTTCTCCTTCCTCTCCTTCTTCTTCCTCTCCTCCTTCTCCTCCTCCTCCTCCTCCTCCTCCTTCTTTCCTCTTTCTTCATTCTTCTTTCTTGTATCCAAAACAGAGTTATAGGTTTATTTTATATGGCATAATTTGTAGTCTTTGCCCCCTCAACACTGTTTTTTCTTTTTAAATTTATTTATTTATTTTTTAATTTACATCCAAAGTTAGTTAGCATATAGTGCAACAATGATTTCAAGAGTAGATTCCTTAATGCCCTTTACCCATTTAGCCCATCCCCCCTCCCACAACCCCTCCAGCAACCCTCTTTTGTTGTCTTTATTTAAGAGTGTCTTATGTTTTCTCCCCTTCCATGTTTTTATATTATTTTTGCTTCCTTTCCTTATGTTCATGTTTTATATCTTAAATTCCTCATATGAGTGAAGTCATATGAAATTTGCCTTTCTCTGACTGACTAGTTTTGCTTAGCATAATACCCTCTAGTTCCATCCACGTAGTTGCAAATGGCAAGATTTCTTTCTTTTTGGTGGCCAAGTAATACTCCACTGTATGTATGTGTGTATATATATGTATATATATATATGTATATGTATATATACATATATATATACATATATACACGTATATATATACACATATATATATGTGTATATATATATACACATATATATATGTATATGTATATATACACATATATATACCACATTGTCTTTATCCATTCATCCGTTGATGGACATTTGGGCTCTTTCCTTACTTGGGCTATTGTTGATAGTGCTGCTGTAAACATTGGGGTGCATGTGTCCCTTTGAAACAGCACACCTGTATCCCTTGGATAAATACCTAGTAGTACAGTTGCTGGGCTGTAGGGTAGTTCTATTTTTAATTTTTTGAGGAACCTCCATACTGTTTTCCAGAGTGGCTGCACCAGCTTGCATTACCACTAGCAGTGCAAAAGAGATTCTCTTTCTCCACATCCTCCCAACATCTGTTGTTGCCTGAGTTGTTAATGTTAGCCATTCTGACTCGTGTGAGGTGGTATCTCAATGTGGTTTGATTTGTATTTTCCTGATGATGAGTGATGTTTAGCATTTTATCATGTGTTGGTTGGCCATCTGGATGCCTTTTTTGGAGAAGTGTTTGTTCATGTCTTTTGCCCATTTCTTCACTGGATTATTTGTTTTGGAGGCATTGAATTTCATAAGTTCTTTATAGATTTTGGATACTAACCCTTTATCTGATATGTCGTTTGCAAATATCTTCTCCCATTCCGTCAGTTGCCTTTTAGTTTTGCTGATTGTTTCCTTTGCTGTGCAGAAGCTTTTCATTTTGATGAGATCCCAATAGTTCATTTTTGCTTTTGTTTTCCTTGCCTCTGGAGACATGTTGGGTAAGAAGTTGCTGCGGCCAAGGTCAAAGAGGTTTTTGCCTGCTTTCTCCTCGAGGATTTTGATGGCTTCCTGTCTTACATGGAGGTCTTTCATCCATTTTGAGTTTATTTTTGTGTATGGTGTAAGGAAGTGGCCCAGGTTCATTGTTCTGCATATCACTGCCCAGTTTTCCCAGCACCACTTGCTGAAGAGACTATCTTTATTCCACTGGATATTTTTTCCTGCTTTGTCAAAGATTAGTTGGCCATATGTTTGTGGGTCCATTTCTGGGTTCTCTACTCTGTTCCATTGATCGGAGTGTCTGTTTTTGTGCCCATACCATACTGTCTTGATGATTATAGCTTTGTAATACAGCTTGAAGTCCGGGATTGTGATGCCTCCAGTTTTGGTTTTCTTTTTCAGGATTTCTTTGACTATTTGGGATCCTTTCTGGTTCCATACAAATTTTAGGATTTTTGTTCTAGCTCTGTGAACAATGCTGGGGCTATTTTGATAGGTATTGCATTGAATATGTAGATTGCTTTGGGTGGTATTGAAATTTTAAAATACTTGTCCTTCCTATCCAGGAGCATGGAATATTTTTCCATTTTTTTGTGTCTTCTTCAATTTCTTTCATAAGCTTTCTATATTTTTCATGTGTAGATTATTAATCTCTTTGGTTAGGTTTATTCCTAGATATTTTATGGATTTTGGTGCAATTGTAAATGGTATCAATTCCTTGATTTCTCTTTCTGTTGCTTCATTATTGTTGTATAGGAATGCAACCGAAATCTGTACATTGATTTTATATCCTGTGACTTTGCTGAATTCAAGGATCAATTTTAGCAGTTTTTTGGTGGAATCTTTTGGGTTTTCCATAGAGTGTCATGTCATCTGTGAAGAATGAAAGTTTGACTTCCTCCTGGCTGATTTGGATACCTTTTATTCCTTTGTGTTGTCAGATTGCTGAAGCTAAGACTTCCAATACTATGTTAGATAACAGTGGCAAGAGTGGTCATCCCTGATCTGTTCCTGACTTGAAGGGGAAAGGTATCAGTTTTTCCTCATTGAGGATGATATTAGCAGTGGGTCTTTCATGTATGGCTTTTATGATCTCGAGGTATGCTCCTTCTATCCCTACTTTTTTGAGGGTTTTTATCAAGAAAGGATGCTGTACTTTGTCAAATGCTTTCGCTGCATATATTGAGAGGATCGTGTGGCTCTTGTCCTTTTTTTTTATTGATGTGTTATATCACATTTATTGTTTTGTGGATATTGAATGAGCCGGGCATCCCAGTTATAAATCCTACTTGGTCATGGTGAATAATTCTTGTAATGTATTGTTGGATCCAGTTGGCTAGTATCTTGTTGAGGATTTTTGCATCCATGTTCATCAGGGAAATTGGTCTGTAGTTCTCCTTTTTTAGTGGGGTCTTTGTCTGGTTTTGGAATCAAGATAATCCTGGCTTCATAGAATGAGTTTTGACGTTTTCCTTCCATTTCTATTTTTTGGAACAGCTTCAAAAGAATAAGTGTTAATTCTTCTTTAAATGTTTGGTAGAATTCCCCTGGAAAGCCATCTGGCCCTGGACTCTTGTTTTTGGAGGGAGTTTTGATCAAATTAGTATTCGATTTCTTTACTGGTTATGGGCCTGTTAAAATTTTCTATTTCTTCCTGTTTCAATTTTGGTAGTTTATATGTTTCTAGGAATTTGTCCATTTCTTCCAGATTGCCCATTTTATTGGCGTATAATTGCTCATAATATTCTCTTATTATTGTTTGTATTTCTGCTGTGTTGGTTGTGATCTCTTCTCTTTCATTCTTGAGTTTATTCATTTGGGTCCTTTCCTTTTTCTTTTTGAATAAAACTGGCTAGGGGATTATCAATTTTGTGAATTCTTTCAAAGAACCAGCTGCTGGTTTCATTGATCTCTTCTACTGTTTCTTGTTTTTTGTGGGGTTTTTTTTTTTTTTTTTTGGTTTAGATAGCATTGATTTCTGCTCTAATCTTTTTTATTTCCTGTCTTCTGCTGTTTTGGGGTTTTATTTGCTGCTCTTTCCAGCTCTTAAGGTGTAATGTTAGGGTGTGTATCTGAGACCTTTCTTCCTTCTTTAGGAAGGCCTGGATTGCTATATATTTTCTTCTTATGACCACCTTTGCTGTGTCCCAGAGGTTTTGCGTTGTTATGTTATCATTTTCATTGGCTTCTATGTACTTTTTAATTTCCTCTTTAACTTCTTGGTTAGCCCATTCATTTTTTAGTAGGATGTTCTTCAGTCTCCAAGTATTTGCTATCTTTCCAAATTTTTTCTAGTGGTTGATTTTGAGTTTCTGGTGGTCTGAAAATATGCACAGTATGATCCTAATCTTTTTGTACTTGTTGAGGGCTGATATGTGTTCCAATATGTGATCTATTCTGGAGAAAATTCCATGTACACTTGAGAAGAATTTGTATTTCGCTAGTTTAGGATGAAATATTGTGAATATATCTGTTAAGTCCATCCGGTCCAGTGTGTCATTCAAAGCCATTGTTTCCTTGTTGATTTCCTGTTTAGATGATCTGTCCATTGTTGTAAGTGGGATGTTGAAGTCCCCTACTATGTATTATTATCAATGAGTTTCTTTATGTTTGTGATTAATTGGTTTATATATTTGGGTGTTTCACATTTGGAGCATAAATGTTTACAATTGGTAGATCTTCTTGGTGGATAGACCCCTTAATTATGATATAATGCCCTTCTTCATCTCTTGTTCTAATTTTTTAAAAATCTAGATTGTCTGATATCAGCATGGCCACTCCAGCTTTCTTTTGTTGACCATTAGCATGATAGATGGTTCTCCATCTCCTTACTTTCAATCTGAAGGTGTCTTTAGGTCTAAAATGGGTCTCTTGTAAATAGCATATAGATGGATCTTGTTTTTTTTTTTTTTTATCAATTCTGTTACCCTATGTCTTTTGATTGGAGCATTTAGTCCATTGACATTCAGAGTGAGTACTGAAAGATATGAATTTATTGCCATTATGTTGCCTGTAGCGTTGGAGTTTCTGGTGGTGTTCTCTGGTCCTTTCTAGTCTTTGTTGCTTTTGGTCTTTTTTTTTTTCATCTTTTCTCTCCTCAGAGAGTCCTCCTTAAAATTTCTTGCAAGGGTGGTTTAGTGGTCATGAACTCCTTTAATTTTTGTTTGGGAAACTTTTTATGTCTCCTTCTATTTTGAATGACAGCCTTGTTGGAGAAAGAATTCTTGGTTGAATATTTTTCTGATTCAGCACATTGAATGTATCCTGCCACTCCTTTCTAGCCTGCTAGGTTTCTATGGATAGGTCTGATGCAAACCTGATATATCTTCCCTTGTAGGTTAAGGGCTTTTTTTCCCTTGCTGCTTTCATGATTCTTTCCTTGCCTGAGTATTTTGTGAATTTGAATATAATATGCCTTGTTGGTGGTGCCTGGTTGGTTGGTGGTGCCTGGTTGGTTTTGTTGAGTCTACAGGGATTTCTCTGTGCTTTCTGGATTTTGATGTCTGTGTCTTTCCCCAGGTTGGGAGTATTTTCTGCTATGATTTGCTCACATAAACGGTCTACCCCTTTTTCTCTCTCTTCATCTTCTGGGACCCCTATGATTCTGATGTTATTCCTTTTTAATGAATCATGAGTTCTCTAATTCTTATATTGTGTTCTTTTGCCTTTGTCTCCCTCTTTTTTTTTTCTGCTTCATATTCTCCATAAGTTTGTCCTCTATATCGCTGATACACTGCTCTGCTTCATTCATACTTGCCGCCATGGCATCCATTTGAGATTTCAGCTCAGTTATAGCATTTTTTATTTCATCCCTACTTGCTTTTACTTCTTTTACCTTGTAGGAAGGGATTCTAATCAATTTTCAACCCCAGCTAGTATTATTATTATTATAGTGATTCTAAATTCTGGGTCAGACATCTTGCCCATATCTGTGTTGATTAAGTCCCTGTCATTACTTCCTGTTCTTTCTTTTGTGGTGAATTCCTTCCTTTTGTCATTTTGAAGGAAGAAAAGGAATTAATAAAGTAAAGAAAAATAAAAATTAATATTAAGAAATTAAAGGAGCACCTGGTTGGCTTAGTCAGTTGAGTGTCTGGCTTCAACTCAGGTCATGATCTCGCAGTTCGTGGGTTTGAGCCCCATGTTGAGCACTGTGCTAACAGCTCAGAGCTTGGAGCCTTCTTTAAATTCTGTGTGAATTTGCCCCTCCCTGCTCAGGTTCTGCCCCTCCCCGCTCAGGTTCTGTGTCTCTGTCCCTCAAAAATAAATAAACAAAAAATTTTTTAAAAATTAAAAACAACAGAAAAAAATTAAATAAAGGATGCTAGATCCTAGGTGTGTTTTGAACTGGTTGTCGAAAGAAGCTTGATAGATTAGAGAAAAAAGAGAAAGATAAGAAAAGAAAAAAAGGAAAAAAAGAAAAAAAGGGAAAATGTTTGAAAATTTGAAAAAATGAATATAATAGAATAGAATGAAATGATGGAAGTAAAATAGAATTTTAAAATATTTACAAAAAGGTAAAAAATATAGTAGAAAAAAGTAAATAAAAATCTTTTTAATAACAATGGAACATAAAAATAAATTTTTTCCCTTCTGTATTCAAGAATAAGAAAAAAAAAGAAAAAAGAATTGAATAGATAGACCAGTGAATAAAATGAAATATGATTGAAATTATATCCAGATTCCCCTGAAGTCAAACTGTGAAGCACTTTACAGTTTTGTAAACTAAGCAGGTGGAGAGACTTGTGGTTTTCTCAAGAGTGCAGTTGGCCCAGTTGGGTGGGGCTTAGTGTAATGGCTCTGTCCTCCACTAGATGGCGCTGCTTAGCTTACTGGGGTGGATTGTTGTGGCGCATGTAGGTGTGTATGCATATGCACGGGAGGGGTGAAAATGGCATCACCCAGCTACCTAGTCTCTAGTAGCAGAACTCTGTGCTCTCCTCAACTGACAATCTAGCACTCCTTTGTCTCCAGCTTCTGTCCACTCCCTGCCTCTACACTGTCTGTGACCACTCTGTCAGGCTGCCAGGCAGCACCTCCCTCCTCAGTTTTATCTCAGATGGGGCAGTGTTTCCCAATCCCTCACTTTTGAGGGACTTTGGCTTTGACTTGTTCTGACCCTTTGAGGGAGGATCTTGCTTAGCAATGGCTGGGTGACTGCCCACCTCCAGGAATGTTCGTGAGACCATGCCACTGCCACTACCCAGAGGCTATGGCTGGGGACCAGCCTGCCCCAGAAAAAAATTATGTAGCAGCCACATTTCAGGGATTATGGAAAATCATAACACATCTGGCTCTAGGCTTCACCCTTAACTTCCTCGCTCCAATACCAGCAAATGTGGCCATCCTCTGGGGTTTGCCTGTGGGGAAGCTGCACAGCCTCTACCAAATGTCCTCCCAGGAGGGAAACTGCCTCTCTCCATGTGGCCTGAGGACCCCTCAGACCTTGCTCTCTGCTCCCAGGGATTTGCCCTTCCCACTAGAGCACCACCAGGTATGGAATAAGGAGTTTCAGACTCTGCATTCCCCCGTTTACAGAATCTTAATGGAATTTAAACCGTTTTCTTTCTCCTTTCTCCCTTTTTTGTTCAGTCCCTTTTTATTCAGTGGCCATTTCCACTCCCTCTTTCTCTCCAGCTTCTTTGGGAGGTGCTGCTTTTCCCATATCCTCCCTGTCTCCATTCTTTCTCTGCAAGCAAAAACAGCTCCCTGACTTCTGCAGCTTCTGTCTCCCCCAGTTCACCTCTCCATGCCATGTGCCTCCTGAAGTTCTGTGGTTCATGTTGTGCAGAATGTTGTGTTAATTCTCAAGTCATTTTTCTAGGGGTGTAGGTTTAGTGTTGATCTGTCTGAATTTCGGGGACAAGAGTCTCAAAAAAAACTTGCATACTGTTCGTTCCTCCATTGGCCTCTCCCCCTGATTATTTTATTTTCTTACAATTTATTTTCTTATAAATTAATTTTGCCTACCTGGAGACTTATAAATAGAATCATAGTGTATGTATTCTTCTTTTATTTTTTTTTTATTTAATATTGTGTTTTTGAAATGTACCCCTATTGCTAAATTACTCCTGTAGTTTCATTTTGTTCATTTTCATTACTCCATTGTACAAATATGACACAAGTTATTCATTCTTCTGGAAGTGGGCATTTGGATTGCTTCCTAATTTGGATTCTTAAGAATGATGCTACTATAACATTTGTGTGCGTGTCTCTTGGTGCACACGATATATCTAGAAGTGGAATTACTGTGTTAAAGAGTGTACGCATCAATAAGAGTTTTCACATTAATAAATAATACCAAACTGTTTCCAAAGTACTTGCATTAATTTACACACCCACCAGCGCAATGGGAATCTAAGGGAGTTCACAATGCCCCACAAGCTTGGTATGGTCTCTCTTTTTATTTTTTGTCACGGTGGTGGGTATAAAATGGTGTTTCACTGTGGCTATAATTTGCATTTTATTAATGTCTTAATGTGGTTGAACACCTTCTCAGATGCTTATTTCCTAATTGGTATAGTATTTGTGAAGTTTCTATTCATGTCTTTCACCTAATTTTCTGTTGAGTTTTCTGTCTTACTAAGTTATAGTTCTTTATATATTCTATATACAAGCACAGTACCTTCTGCTGAGGCTTGCTTTTCACTCATTTAATGGTGTCTTTTAATAAACAAATTCTTAATTTTAATAATGTCCAATTTATCAATAGTTTCCTTGATGAATATGCATTTTTTCTGTCCTGTTTAAGAAATTTTTCCATACCTTAATATCATAATGATGTCTCATATTCTCCTCTATAAACTTTTTTGGTTTTCTTGTTAATTTTGCAACTATTTTCCATCTGGAATTGATTTTTGTGTACAATTGAGGTAGACATTGAGATTTTTAAAAATTCCATTTAGGTTTCCAACTAATTCAGCACCATTTATTGAAAAGATGGTCTTTTCCCCATTGGTATGCATCACTACTTGTCCTATCACCTATCCAAATTTGTGTGGCTTTGTTTTGGGGCTCTATTCTATTCTATTGGTCTATTTTTCTATCTGACAAATACACCTCATTGTTTTAGATACTGTAGCTTTACCATGAAGTTTTGCTATCCACTAGAGTGTATTCCTTCAAGTTATTGTTCTTCAAAAGTATCTTGGCTGTTTTTGCTTTTGCATTCCTACATAATTTAAAAATCATTTAGTGAAATTCCGTTTGAAACCTGTTAGGATTTTTAAATGTATGGAGCGAAATCTATGAATACATTTGGAGAGAATTGGCATCTTTATCATATTGAGCCTTCAAGTTCATGAACATATATTCTTCTATTTATTTGATTTTTCTCAATAACATTCATAATTTTCTGTGTTGAGATTGATCCACAGATTTAAAAATATTTGTCACTAGGTATTTGAATTTTTTGGTGCTTTTGTTAATGAGTACATATCATTTAAAATTTTTTATTTTTTGATTCTTGCTGATGTATAAAATTCATTTGATTTTCATATTTTCACCATGTACTCTACTCAGCAACCTTGCTAAAAGTCACTGTCTTATTGTAATAATTTAGTGATAAATTCTTTTGAATTTCCTGCATATTTAATCATATCATCCATGGAAAATAATATTTTTATTTTGTCACAATTCTTATACTTTTTATTTTTCCTTGAGTTATTGGTACACTGGATAGGATCACCCATTTGAAACTGAATAGAAGTGGTGATAATGGCACTATTGTCTTCTTTATCACTAAAGAGGGAAAGGTTTTAACATTCCACCATTATGTATGTTTTCTATTAGTTAGTGTTCCTTTTTTTAAGATGCTATTTAACAGATTAACAAGTCAACTTTAATTTCTAATTCAAGAGGTTTAATCCTGAATGGATGTTGAAATTTATCAAAAGGTTTTCTGCAACTATTTTGATCATATTGCTTTTTCCTTTATTATGTTGATGCAGCTAATTTATGTTGATTGATTTTTAAGTTGTAATTTAACCTTGTACTCCTGAAATAAATTCAACTTGTTTTTTTACATGTTAACCTTTTCATATATTGGTAGATTTGATTTGCTAATATTGTGTTTGATATTTTTGCTCATTAATTAAATTGAGTATAAATTTTCATTCTTGCAATGGCTTTATCGGGTTTTGGTATTAAGACTAAGCCAGCCTCCAAAAATGAATTAGGAACTATCTGTTTTCTGGAATAGTATTATAAGAGTGGTAAAGCCATCTGGGCCTGCAGTTTTCATTGTGGGAAGGTTTTCAATTACAAATTCATTTTTTAAAATAGTAATAGGACTATTCAAATATAATCCTTCTTAAATCAGTTTTAGTGTTTTGAATTTTTAAAAGGAATTTGTCCATTTAATCTAAACAAAATTTTAGACATAACATTATTCATAAAATCCTGCAATTATCTTTTTAATATAGCAGGATCTATAATGATGTCCCTTTCTTCATTCCTGATGTTGACTACTTTTGCCTTCTTTCTCTCATTTTTTTGTAAAAGTCAATCTCAACAGGAATATAACAATTTTATTAGTCTTTTCAAAGAATCAGTTTCTGGCATTGTTGATCATTTTCACTGTGCTTTTTGTTTTCTATTTTACTACTTTCTTCTCTTTTCTATTCTCCATTTTGAGGATAATTTGTTGTTATTTTGTCATATTCTTGAGGATGGATGTGTATATCAGATTTTCGGTCTTCTTTTCTAATATATGTGGTTTTGAACAGAATAAATTTTCCACTGAGGCAAAGTATTTAGGTGTATCTCACAAGTTGTGATAGATCATATTTTCACTGATGACTAGTAAAAATATTTTATAATCTCCATTGCAATTCCTCTTTGACTCATGGATTATTTTTTAATTATACTGCTTAGTTACCAAACTTCTTTTTTTTTTTCATTATACCGTTATTGTGGGTGTGTAGTGGCTTTGATTTAAATTTCCCTGTTGAATAATGATGTTGAGCATCTTTTAGTTAATTTAGTAGCCATTCATGTCTTTAGAGAGATGCCTGTTCTATATTTTGCCCACCTTTAGTGGGGTTATTTTTTTATTATTATTGAGTTATGAGTGTTTTTATATATTCTGCATACAAGTACCTTATCAAAATACAATTTGCAAATATTTTCATTGTCTTTTTACTTTCTTTTTCTTTAAAATAGTTTATGGTGATTCTAATGTCAGTTTGCTGAACAAAGGTTCTAGTGACATCTATGATATACTATGAAATTCTCACATGAATAGGTAGTTTTGGAGGCAAAAAACACTGGTCTAGCTGCTTACTGCCAACACTTACAGAAAATTCATTTATGCTGTTATTTATGTAACATTTTGTCATACTTTATATGTATTCATACAGATCTATTAAAAGATACCTGCTATCATGATTTCTGTACAATATGGTACAATTAAAATGTATTTTATTTTATTTATTTATTTATTTTTATTTATTAACATTTATTTATTTTTGAGACAGAGAGACACAGATCATGAACGGGGGAGGGGCAGAGAGAGAGGGAGACACAGAATCGGAAGCAGGCTCCAGGCTCTGAGTGGTCAGCACAGAGCCCTATGCGGAGCTCGAACTCACCACGAGATCATGACCTGAGCTGGAGTTGGATGCTTAACTGACTGAGCCACCCAGGCGCCCCATTCATCACTCTTTTTACCTTCTTAATGATATACTTTGAAACACAAAAGATTATGATTTTGATGAATTCCAACGTATCTTCCTTTTTATCACTTGTGCTTTCAGGTGTTATATGTAAGAAATCAGTGCCTAACTCAAGGTCACAAAGATTTACTCCTGTGTTTCCTTCTAAGAGATTTATAGTTTAGCTCTTACATTTATGTCTATGATCCACTGTGAGTTAATTTTTGCATATAATGGAAAGAAAAGATTTAAATTAATTCTTTAGCATATGGATATCCAGTTCTAATAACATTTGTTAAAAAGACTATTCTTTGCCCATTGAATCATCTGAGCGTTTTTGTCAAAAACCAATTATGAGTGTTTATTTCTGTATTATCAATTCTATTGCCTTAATATATATGTCTCTCCTGTGCCAGTACCACACTGTCTTGATTTCTGTAGCTTTTCAATAATTTTTGAAACCAGGAAATGTAAGTCCTCCATCTTTGTTCTTCTTTTTCAAGATTATTTTGACCATTTTGGGTTTCTTGTATTTCCATGTGAATTTTAGCATCATGTGAATTTCTGGTCAGCATTGCATGAAATCTTTAAGTCAGTTTGGGAGGTATAGCCATATTAACAATATTTAGTTTTCTGATCCATGATCATGGGATAACTTTCTGTTTACTTAGGTCTTAATTAATTTCTTTCAATAACGTTTTCCAGTTTTCAGTGTACTACTCTTATGCTTATTTTGTTAAATTTATTTCTACATTTTCATTATTATTTTTTAATGTTTATTTATTTTTGAGAGACAGAGACAGAGTGTGAACAGGGGAGGGGCAGAGAGAGGGAGATACAGAATCTGAAGCAGGCTCCATGCTCTGAGCAGTCACAGAGCCTGACACGGGGCTCAAACTCACGAACTGTGAGATCATGACCCAAGCCAAAGTCGGATGCTTAACTGACTGAGCCACCCAGGCGTCCCAGTATTTCATTATTTTTTATGCTACTATGAAGTGGATTGCTTTCTTAATATTGTTTCAGATTATTTATTGCTAGTGTATGGAAATATAATAGATTTTTGTTTATTGGCCTTGTATACTTCAACCTTCTCTGACGTTTTTCTTATTGGTTCCAATAAGTCTTTAGTGGATTTCTTAGGATTTTCTGTCTGCAGAATCATGTCATCTGCAGATATACATTGTTTTACTCTTCCTTTCAAATGGATGTCTTTTTTTACTTTTACTGGCCAGTTTCCCTGGCTAGTACTTCCAGTACAATGTTGAATAGAAGTGGTGAGAGTATTTTTGTTCTGATCTTTTTTTTTTTTAACATTTATTTTTTTTTTGAAAGACAGAGAGAGACAGAGCACAAATGGGGGAGGGCTAGAGAGAGGGAGACACAGAATACAAAGCAAGCTCCAGGCTCCAAGCTGTCAGCACAGAGCCTGGTGTGGGGCTTGAACTCATGGACCATGAGATCATGACCTGGTCCGAAGTCGGCTGCTTAACCGGCTGAGCCACCCAGGTGCCCCTGTTCTCTTCCTGATCTTAAGGGGAAAGCATTTAGCATTTCATCATTTAATATGTTAGCTGTAGGTTTGTAACAGATTCCTTTTGTCAGGTTGAGAAATTTCCCTTTAATCCCTAGTTTGTTGAGTGTTCTTATTGTGAAAAAGTGTTGGATTTTGTCAAATGCTATTTGTCCTTTATTCTATTAATATGATTTATTGCATTGATTGATTTTCCTATGTTAAACCAACCTTGCATTTCTGGATAAATTCCACTTATTCATGGTGTATAATCCTTTTTATATGTTGCTGTATTGATTTTACTAGTATTTCATTGAGAATTTTTGCATTATTCATAAGGGATATGGTCTTTAGTTTTCTTTTGTCATTTCTGTTTTGGGTAACAAGGTATTATCAACCTCATAGATAGAGTTGGGAAGTGTATAGGAATGTTCCTTTTCATTAGGCATTTAGTTTGTTGGTATTCAGTTGTTCATAGTATTCCTTTATAATCCTTTTTATTTCTGTAAGGTTGATCATGATGCCTTTTTTATTCCTAATTTTAGTCTTGTTTTTTCTCAGTCAATGTGGCTTAAGATTTATCAGTTGTAGGGCACCTGGGTGGCTCATTTGGTTAAGTGTCTAACTCTTGATTTTGGCTCAGGTCATGATCTCATGGTCATGAGTTCAAGCCCTGCATTGGGCTCCACACTGAACATGGGAGCCTGCTCGGGATTCTCTCTCTCTCTCTCTCTCTCTCTCTCTCTCTCTCTCTCTCTCTCTCTCTCTGCCTTTCTCCCCCACTCACATGTACATGCTCTCTCTCTCTTTCCCCCCAAATAAATAAATATTTAAAAAAATTGTCAGTTCTATTGATCTTTTCAAAGAACCAACTTTTTAAAATCAAATATAGAAAATTTGCATCCATTATTCCTTCAAATATTTTAAAATTTCTTCTCTCTATTCTCCACTGGGAGTCTAATAATATGTATGTTAGAACACTTGATATGCCTCACAGGTCACTAAGGCTCTGTTCAATTTTATTTTTCGTCTAATTTCTCTGTTTTATTTTAGTTAAATTCTATAGGTAGGCCTTCAAATTCACTTGTTTTTTTCTTCCACAATGTTTAGTCTGCTGTTAAGCCCATCTAGTGAATTTTTAATTTCAGATAATGTATTTTTCACTTTTAGAAGTTCCATATACACGCCCACAATGAACAAAGGAATAGATGGGACAAACAGAAAACAAATAACAAGATGGTAAATCAATCTCTCATCTACCAAGAAGGAAGGAAAGCTAGCCTGTTAGTCTTCTGTCAGAACCATTGGATGTCTGAATGTGAAATCAAATACATTCTAAATGGTTCCATCTTTTCATTTTACAGGTAGGAAAACTAAAGTTTAGGAAGTTTTTGAAACTTGCCTACAGATAGGCAACTATTTCAGGGCTGAGCCAAGTCTAGGGCCAGAGCTCTTTTTACTAACACTAATACCACTTACATTTATTTTACCCTTCACAATTTAGGTAGCACCTTCTCATGCTTTTTGACCTTGTTTATTATGTCATACCACTCATCCTATGGAGATGGCATTTCCCACTTTTCTTTAGGAGAGAATCTTGGGAGATTTTTAAATATTTGTTTCTTAGAATGCCAGTGGTTCTGAAGCTGATTCTACCTTATGTTTAAAAAATTATAGGAAAAAAACCATAGCAAGTCTCCCTATGTTGTCCTACTGCAGGCCACACATTGGTAGTCACAAGAGAAATGGCCTTGTTTGAGAATTCCCATTCTGCCTTTGTCACTTCAACACAAAAGGGCTCAGAAGTGATCTTATACTTTCAAAGGGGCCTGGGATTGTTGGTAGTTTACTCTTTAATGACTCTCACTTTGATAAGGAATAGAAAGGTTGGGTTGTCATTCTGCATGTAAGTTTTTGCAGTGATTCCTTCAGAGTATGAAGACTTATTCATATTTCTTCCAAGAGTTTTTCCTTCTTTTTATTTTCCTTTTTTTTGTAAGGTTACTATCTTAAAGTACATACACATTTGTAGATATAATAAAAGATGAAATTGTGTGAGGAAATCAAACAAAATATCTAAAACTACTCATCAGATATTAAAAATTTAAACTCAGGGATGGGGCATAAAATGATATATTCTTTTCAACCTGATGTAAAAGCTGTTACATACAGTCCAACTGTCTCAAAAATGGGAATGGAAAAGATAAGACACCAATTCAGTTGCAGAACAAATCTGTAGTCTTGGATTTACAGCTTTTAAAGTATTAAGAAATTCGCTGGCTATCTAATACCTTCTCCTGAGTAGGCCAAGGAGGATAATTTAAAATTTTTTTTTCAACGTTTTTATTTATTTTTGGGACAGAGAGAGACAGAGCATGAACGGGGGAGGGGCAGAGAGAGAGGGAGACACAGAATCGGAAACAGGCTCCAGGCTCTGAGCCATCAGCCCAGAGCCTGACGCAGGGCTCGAACTCACGGACCGCGAGATCGTGACCTGGCTGAAGTCGGACGCTTAACCGACTGCGCCACCCAGGCGCCCCTTTTTTTTTTTTTAATTTTTTTTTTAATTTTTTTTTTTTTTCCCAAGGAGGATAATTTTAATTCAGTTGTTAATTCACCACACTGCTGTCTGGCTAGCAGTTCATGGAGAGACATGCTGTCATGTGAGTGTATCCAGTTTTTTCCACTCCAGTCATAACATTTGAGCCTACTGGAAGGAGAAGACAACCAGATTCGCTTCTGGTCTCCCTGTTGATCATGTAGGTCCTCAGATCATAAGTTAAACCACTGGATAAATATCTAGTCAAAACTCCCAAATGAAATATGATCCTTAAACATGTAAAGTTTGTCTGCAAAGACTTTAAAGAACTCTCCTAAAAAGTCCAACATGTCTTCTGCCAGTCATTCACAGGAGTATCACCTAGAGATACTTGATCTCTCAAAGTTTCTGTTTTCCTTAAATACATAAAATGGTCATTTGGCTTTTTGATGTTTAGAATCTGGTTGAGGCAGAACAGGTACCAATTGGACTAGCTGTGGATGTTTGCAGCATGCAGTATCCCTGCTGACCACACCCACTCCTCATCCACTTTCGGGTTTTATATATTAGCTCATTAAGCCTGCTGTAACAAAGTACCACAAACTGAGTGGTTTAAACTATATAAATCTATTATCTCATAGTTTTGGAGGCTAGACATCTGAGGTCAAATGTGGGTGGTACTGGTTCCTTCTGAGGGCTGTGGGGCAAGAAACTATTCCCAGTCTCTTGCTTAGCTTCTGGTGGTTTACTTCATTCCTTGGTTGGTAGAAGCATTGCCCTGATCTCTGCCTTTGTGTTCACATGGTGTTCTCCCTGTGGGTACATGTGTGTGTGTCTGTGTTCAAATGTCCTCTTTGTATAAGGACAAAGACTGGGGTCCACCTGACTCCAGTATGATCTCATCTTAACTAATTATATCTGCAACGACCCTTTTCCAAATAAGGTCACATTCAGAGGTACAGGTGGTGGGGATTTCAACATGTGAATTTTGGTGAGGACACAAGTCAACCCATAACTCTCTGCTGGGGTGGTTCTAGGGTATAGTTAATCCAGGGAAAGTTCAGCCCCACTACTAAGGGGTGCTTCCCAGAATAAGCTGTATAATCTCCAAAGACGCTCCCTTCTGGTTGGTCAAAGCTTGCCTATATGCTTGATCTGTGTGAGTACTGGGAATTTCTCAGCTTTTAACTCATATCATCCTTTGCTCAGCTTTGTGGAGCCTCACTCTATGCATGTATGGCCTGGTACAGAAGAGACTAGGTTTCTGGAGCTCTTTGCCCCATGGCTCCCTCCTTTCCAGAACTCTGTCCTGAAAATTCCAGCGTCTTCAGCCTTTACTAATTCTAAGTTCCATTTCTCTTTTAAGCAAGGCCGCCACCTCTGTCTGGAGTCTTTCTGTCTGTACAGCCCCAAAATCACTTTCAGGCAAAGGCAAGGTGATCAAGGATCCTATGCTACCTATATTTAAATGTCTGAACATAATTGTCTTATATCTTTGTTCCAGTTTTTTAGTTATTAAGTCTGGTCCTTCTTACACCATTGTACTCCAGGGCAGAAATTCAGGGTGAACTTTTAAAAAAAATTTTTTTTAAACGTTTATTTATTTTTGAGAGATAGAGCATGAATGGGGGAGGAGCAGAGAGAGAGGGAGACACAGCATCTGAAGCAGGCTCCAGGCCCTGAGCTGTCAGCACAGAGCCCGATGCGGGGCCTGAACCCACCAACTGTGAGATCATGACCTGAGCCAAAGTCAGACGCTTAATCAACTGAGCCACCCAGGCGCCCCTGGGGTGAACTTTTAAAAGCTTTTACTTTTATGGGGCACCTGGGTGGCTCAGTTGGTTAAGCATACGACTTTGGCTCAGGTCATGATCTCCCCCTCCGTGAGTTCAAGTCCTGCACCTGGCTCTGTGCCGACAGCTTAGAGCCTTGAGCCTGCTTTGGATTCTATGTCTCCCTCTCTCTCCACTCCTCCCCTGCTCACACCCTGTCTCTCTGTCAATATGTCTCAAAAATAAACATTTAAAAATAAAAGCTTTTACTTTTAAAGCTGAGCTATAAAGTCATCTGTGTTGTAAAATTCACAACTTTTAGAAGTCTTTGGAGCATCAAATACTGGGATGTGCTACTTGCTCAATATGGCCTAACTAAAAGGACTGCAGAGCCACCTTTGAGAAGCTCATTAATGACGTTAATCACAGATCTTCTCTCAGCCATAGCCTGTTTGTGTACAAGTAAGTAGGAATGTGTTAGTTTAGCTAAATTTGTTCTCAGGCCACAGGAGGAAGATAAGTCATAGGAGACAAAGAGGTGGCATCCCTAAGCTTCAGGCAATCGCAGAGAAGCTTGGGACTCAGCTTCACCACATGAAGCTCACACAGCTGACTGGTTTGTTTTTTTGTTTGTTTTTTAATTTTTTTTAATGTTTATTTATTTTTGAGACAATGCGAGAGACAGAGTGTAAGCAGCAGAAGGGCAGACAGAGGGAGACACAGAATCTGAAGGGGGCTCCAGGCTCTGAGCTGTCAGCACAGAGCCCGACGCAGGGCTCAAACCCACAAACAGCAAGATCATGACCTGAGACTAAGTCGGATGCTTCACCGACTGAGCCTCTCAGGAGCCCCCAGCTGGCTGGTTTTAGTATTATGCACCATAGGCTGAAAAGAAATACATTTAAGTTTCTACCAAACATTTGAGTTCAGAACCACCAAATCATCTTAACCCAATTATCAGAATCTCCAAAATCTTTATAATGGAAAGGAGGAGAGGCCCCATACTTATTTATTTATTTAGTTAATTTTCTAGCTTTAGAGCTAGACCAGGTTAGGTCTGAATTCTGTCTTCTTCAATCATTAGCTATGTGAACTTCGGCAATCCCCTCTGAGTTTCCTAACTCCTGAAATGGAGATATTTATTTCATAGGTGGATTGTGAGAATTAAATAGGAACATGTGTCTACCATTAAAGCCTGATGCATGACTGGCTCATGGAAAAACAGCTTGGGCTTGGTGTTGTGGTGGGAAGTTACTAGAGACCTGCACCCCAGCATCTGCTCCCCCAATGCTGTCTGGTGGTTTTTACCCATAGGCATGTATTTTCTAGAGCTTTTACTTCAGAATTAAAAAAAATTACACATACCCTTATTAAACGGAGATAGAGGCAGGAATAGGGTAAGTCAATACTTGTCATTTACATCTTTGAAGGGATAGGTTTATTAGCATGTTGGTTTAACACAGGTGTAGGGCACCTGCGGAATAAGTCTCTGAACTGCAAGACGACTCTAAGTGCATCAAAAATGAGCTTCCCTTACATCACAACTTTGCATAGGGCCGGCGCTCCCTGTGCAATTTTGCATAGAATAAATGCAGATCAGGCCATAGGAAACTTACCTATAAAAATACAGCCAATAAGAACTTTGATATACACATGAAATAAATCAGACTCACAGACATTTGAAATGGGAAGAAATCATAGACATGGCAGTGAAATGATTAGCAGTTGTTTGGAGAGCTATCATGTCAGCAGACACCATTCTATTTCTTTTAAGGAAGTCTCCAAATCTACCTAAGGCGTCATAGGCACAGTCAGTGGATACATCATTTCCACTTTCCTGTTTTTCCATGGAAACAATGAAGAAATTATTCCTCATCCTACTTTCACTCCAAACACTATTTTTAGTGTTAGCATTTGCTATGGAAACATTCACTTAGTTCTTTCACCTAATGTCATATCATTTCACTGATAGAGACAAGGGGAGCCTCTCCAGCAGTTTCCAGAAGAGAGCATATGTTTTGGGTACCAAACAACTGCTTTATGAACATGTTTTTGTTTATAACTCAGTCAAAAATAAGGAACTGCCCAAATAGCAACAACGTTCCATGATTTTTAAAAAAAGTACATTTCCTTTTTTATATTTGTTTATATTTTATCTTTTATTTATAATCTGTCAAATGAATAACATCTATCAAATGTTGCTAATTTGTTCTACCAAGAAGATCAGCTTTCTGTCAGAATTTTACTGGTGATTACCAGAGACTAAGGAAGCTACGGAGTGAGTGAGAGGTGGGCAGGTGCATAATACAGCCTCTTTTAGAGGCAGGTGTGAGGCGTAGCTCAGTCATCACTGCATAACCTGTGGCTAGTTGCCCAACGTGGCCCCCATACAGTGGGACTGAAAAACATGATCTCTAAGACCCTGGACATACCTCGCCTTCCAAATTTGAATTTTAGTCACGTAGCACATCATGCTGAGGAGGCAAGACAAGCTCCAGGAAGCTCCATCTAAATGAAAATCGTGAACCACATTGGGTACTCAGAAACACAGCAGTGTGTTCATTGGCAGAGATTATCACTCTTATTCAGTGCCTTACATTTATACTCCCACATTTGTTCTCCTTGCTTCTAAATTAGTCAGTGTAAAGACTTTTAAAAGATTAGCTGATTTAAAGCCACATTTGCAAAAGAAGCTATGTGGGCCAGCACATAAATCAGATATATGCTTGTTTTATCTCTCTGCCCAAAAGAAAAGTAGCAGTTTAGACTTTTTCTTCATAGGCTTAATTAAAGTTCTCATTTCTCTTATTTAAAGTATGATTGCATACAAACATAAAATGGGGACTGTTATGGGCATTGTGCCAAAATAATCTTTCAGAGTCATCCCCAGTCCCGGAAGCTGATAACTGGGCAAACAAATATTTGTTAGGTTAGAGTAAGACTTTTATGGAAAGTAACAATATTAATGTTAAAAACCAGCAAAACTATGATTCTTAGATGGCATAATGAACACACTTTGTTTTAGAGGGAAGAACTAAAAATAAGTCTTACAAAATTTGGCCAGGTTAAAATCAAAAGTATTTTTGAGTTACCAGAAGATACTGTTTGGACATTTCTGAAAGGTCTCTAAATTGCTGACAGGTATTAAATGGCTGCCCAAGTATCCAAAATTTCAGACTATTAGTGTTTGGCATTTGTGGGGGAAAAAAGTGGGAATGCCTGGAAGAGATTCAGCTAAGAGTCTGAGTCCCTTTAGTGCAGTTTGAATGATAACCTCCATTTAAAATATTAAAGTTCTTCAGCTGGAATTCAGCCAAGGCGTGTTTAACGGGACCTCTGCTATAGACTGCGTCAGTAAGTAGGGATGGAGAAGTGGGGTTTCCAGTAATGAGTAAGGAATTCTAAAATAAATTTTGTATTAGTTTCCTATTGTTGCAGTAACAAATCACCATTAATTTAGTGGCTTAAAACAGCACAAATTAAAATTCTAGGGGTCAGAACTCTGATATGTGTCTCATTAAGCTAAAATCCAGGTGTCAGCAGGATTATGAATCCATTTCCTTGCCTTTTTGGGCTTATAAAGGCTACCCACTTTCCTTGGCTTGTGGCCCCACACCTCCACCTTCAAAATCAGCAATACTGACCTGAGTCCTCACACTACCATCTCTCTGGTCCTCATCCACCTCTCTCTTCCATTTTTAAGCACTCCTATGATTACATCGGGCCCACCCAGATAATCTAGGAAAATCTCCCTATTTTAAGGTCAGCTGATTAGCAAACTTATTTCCATGCTTGGTAACTTTAATTTTCTCTGAAGAAGGAAGCAAAACCATCTGTTCAAAGGAGTATGATGGGGACAGAGAACACACGCCGCATGAGAGCAGTCAGGACTAGTTGCTCTGGAGAACAGGGGAAGAAGCCGCCCACAAACAAATGAAAGTATTGTCCAATTGTGTCCTTTGGGTCTTCTACCTCTGATTCAATCAGACTCTCAGACCCATTCATAGCCATTGACTCAGGAATTCCTCCTCTGGATCTCTCCTAAGGATATAATTATGAATGCAGACAAATTATGTACACAGATATTTGTCAAAGAATGGTTTGGAATACTTTGAAGTTGGAAACTGCACCAGGGAAATGGTAAAACAAATTATGATATATCTACATAATGGACTATTAGCCGGTTATTAAAATTTATTTTTACTTGGTTATATACTTGATTAACATACTTAGCTATCACATGGAAGATACTTGTGTTATAATGTAGTTGCAAAAAAAAAAATCGGGACTCAGAATTGTGTATTTGGCTTCATCTCAACTATGCAGAAGACATTTGGTTTTGCAGGCTAACTCCAATGCCTTTTTTTTATAAAAGAGAAACGGGAAGGAAAACAATAAAATGGCAACAGTGATTCCTCTGGGGTTGGAATATTTCCTTCGTCCTTATTTTATGTATTGTCCCACTTGTTTTTCAGAGAATGCTTAAAGGTATTACGGCCCACATAAAACTGGAGACTATAAATGCTTGTGGTTTTGGATTGCATGGTTCTGTGATTTTCCTTGCGTGGAAATTTCTGGCCATAGGAAGAGAGGAGGTTGATGCTGAAAAGCAAGGCAAGCCACAGACTAGGTGAAGGTATTTGGATATTTGTTCTCTCTTTCTCAATACATCTACATATATATATATATATATATATATATATATATATATATATATTTCAAATACATGAATTATATCTAGAATAGATAAGGAGTTCCTACCAACCTATAAGTAAAAGATTGCTCAATAGAGAAGTGAAGGACATGAATAGACACTTCACAAAAGAGGATATCAAAATAGCCAATGAAAAATGAAAAGATGCTTATCATTAGGTATCAGAGAAATGAATATTAAAACCGAAATGAGATACCACTACAATACCCATTGGAATGACTAAAATTAAAAGGCTGACAATACTGCAAATATATTGAAAAGATATGAACAACAGAAATTTTACACTAATCATGGTAATGTAAATTGTTCCAACCACACCAGAAAAGTGTTTAGTAGTATTAACTAGTTACACATGCATGTGACCCAGGATTCCACTCTTGGGTAATACCCAGTAAAATTGCTTATGCCTACCAAAAACATGTATGAGAATGCTCATAGCAGATTTATTGTAGTAGCCCAAACATGGAAACAATCCAAATGCCCAGGAAGAGTAGAATGGGTAAAATGCAGGTATATCCATACAATGGAATACTGCACAGCAATAAAAAGGAATGAATACACACAATAAAGATGACTCTCACAGACATCATGTTGAGTAACAGAAATTAGACACAAAAGGGGTGCCTGGCTGGCTCAGTCAGTTAAGCATCTAACTCTTGATTTTGGCTCAGGTCATGGTCTCATGGTTTGTGAGTTTGAGCTCCACATTGGGCTCTGTGCTGACAGTGCAGGGCCTGCTTATCATTCTCTCTCTCTCTCTCTCTCTCTCTCTCTCTCTCTCTCTCTGCCCCTCCCCCACTCTCTCTTTCAAAAATAAACTTTATTTTTTTTACAAGTTACTTTATTTTTTATTTTTTTTTAATATGAAATTTATTGTCAAATTGGTTTCCATACAACACCCAGTGCTCATCCCAACAGGTGCTCTCCTCAATGCCCATCACCCACTTTCCACTCCCCCCCACCCCCCATCAACCCTCAGTTTGTTCTCAGTATTTAAGAGTTTCTTATGGTTTGCCTCCTTCCCTCTCTGTAACTTCCGCTCCCCTACTCCTCCCTGCTGGTCTTCTGTTGAGTTTCTCAGGATCCACATAACAGTGAAAACATATGGTATCTGTCTTTCTCTGCCTGACTTATTTCACTTAGCATAACACTCTCCAGTTCCATCCACATTGCTACAAACGGCCAGATTTCATTCTTTCTCATTGCCAAGTAGTATTCCATTGTATATATAAATCACATCTTCTTTATCCATTTGTCAGTTGATGGACATTTAGGCTCTTTCCATAATTTGGTTGTGCTGTTTGAGAGTGCTGTTATAAACAGTGGGGTACAAGTGCCCCAATGCATCAGAACTCCTGTATCCCTTGGGTAAATTCCTGGCAGTGCTATTGGTGGGTCATAGGGTAGATTTTTTTAAATTTTTTTGAGGAACCTCCACACTATTTTCCAGAGCGGCTGCACCAGTATGCATTTCCACCAACAGTGCAAGAGGGTTTCCGTTTCTCCAACTCCTCTCCAGCATCTAGAGTCTCCTGATTTGTTCATTTTAGCTACTCTGACTGGCGTGAGGTGGTATCTCAGTGTGGTTTTGATTTGTATCTCCTTGATGAAGAGTGACATTGAGCATCTTTTCATGTGCTGTTGGCCATCTGGATGTCTTCTTTAGTAAAGTGCCTTTTCATGTCTTCTGCCCATTTCTTCACTGGATTGTTTGTTTCTCAGGTGTGGAGTTTGGTGAGTTCTTTATGGATTTTGGATACTAGCCCCTTGTCTGATATGTCATTTGCAAATATCTTTTCCCATTCCATTGGTTGCCTTCTAGTTTTGTTGATTGTTTCCTTTGCAGTGCAGGAGCTTTTTATCTTCATGAGGTCCCAATAGTTCATTTTTGCTTTTAATTCCCTTGCCTTTGGAGATGTTTCAAGTAAGAAATTGCTGTGGCTGAGGTCAGAGAGGTTTTTTTCCTGCGTTCTCCTCTAGGGTTTTGATGGTTTCCTGTCTCACATTCAGGTCCTTCATCCATTTTGAGTTTATTTTTGTGAATGATGTAAGAAAGTGGTCTAGTTTCATTCTTCTGCATGTTGCTTTCCAGTTTTCCCAGCACCATTTGTTAAAGAGACTGTCTTTTTTCCATTGGATATTCTTTCCTGCTTTGTCAAAGATTAGTTGGCCATACATTTGTGTCCAATTCTGGAGTCTCTATTCTATTCCATTGGTCTATGTATCTGTTTTTGTGCCAATACCATGCTGTCTTGATGATTACAGCTTTGTAGTAGAGGCTAAATTCTGGGATTCTGATGCCTCCCACTTTAGTTTTCTTCTTCAATATTACTTTGGCTATTTGGGGTCTTTTGTGGTTCCATACAAAACTTAGGATTGCTTGTCCTATCTTTGAGAAGAATGCTGGTGCAATTTTGATTTGGATTGCATTGAATGTGTAGATTGCTTTGGGTAGTATTGACATTTTAACAATATTTATTCTTCCAATCCATCGAAAGAGTAAGATTTTATGAAACTTAGCATCTGTGATAAATTTCTCACAACTGGAACTTCCCAGGCCCAGCCAACACTAAACCAGGATTATTGAGTATTCCTATTTCACTAACCTGAAATACCTAAGTACAGATCAATAAACTGGCCCCAAAGGATAAAAAGTATCTAAGGAAATGCATTCCACCAGGGAAAATATAGAATGCTCTGAACTTATTCTGAACATAAGTCCATTTGGTTTTATAATCTGCCACCTATTAAAAAATGTTGTAAAGATTTATGAGAAAACATTCAGAACCATGGAAATAAAGATATGATCTAAATGCAGAGCCTCATGACTGTTAGAATTGTCTTGAAAAGAGTTAATCACTAGTTAGAGCTGAAATGCACACTGCTGCTCGATTGTGTGAACAAAACTGTACCTGCCTGGATGTGTGGTGACAGATGATGCCATGTAAATAACAGGTAAGGAAGTAGGAAATATAAAAGAAAGCAAACAGGTGCTCAATGCCTGACTAAATGTTAATAGAATTTCTTAGAACAAAGCATCAACATCAAATGATGTAGATGAGAATCCCTGATCTCTAGACCACATTTCCAGACTCACATGAAAAATGGGATTATGATGGACCCCCTTTCAAATTTGTAAAAATTCAGCCCTGTATGTAGGAAATACTTAGAAATACTATGTAAATGTCAAGACTTTAGAGTCATATCTGGGCTCTGACACTTAGTCACAAGAGAAATTCAAATGGGGATCTTGGAAAGCAACTAGTATAGTACGATGTATAATAGGTACTCAGGAAATGATAGGTATCATGATCATATTTACATATTTGATCCATCTTCTTAGGTGCTAATCTTGGAGGAAGGAGGTGCAAGCCAATCTTATTTAAAATTTAAGAGTCAGGGAGATACCATCTTACATCTTGGTACAGAGATAAGTGTTGTTGGGGTGGGGGTGGGACACTGAGAAAGTTCAGTCCTGATAACTTTAATTTTCTCTGAAGAAGGAAGCAAAACCATCTGTTCAAAAGAGTATGATGGGGACAGAGAACACACGCCGCATGAGAGCAGTCAGGGCTAGTTGCTCTGGAGAACAGGGGAAGAAGCCGCCCACAAACAAATGAAAGTATTGTCCAATTGTGTCCTTTGGGTCTTCTACCTCTGATTCAATCAGACTCTCAGACCCATTCATAGCCATTGACTCAGGAATTCCTCCTCTGGATCTCTCCTAAGGATATAATTATGAATGCAGACAAATTATGTACACAGATATTTGTCAAAGAATGGTTTGGAATACTTTGAAGTTGGAAACTGCACCAGGGAAATGGTAAAACAAATTATGATATATCTACATAATGGACTATTAGCCGGTTATTAAAATTTATTTTTACTTGGTTATATACTTGATTAACATACTTAGCTATCACATGGAAGATACTTGTGTTATAATGTAGTTGCAAAAAAAAAATCGGGACTCAGAATTGTGTATTTGGCTTCATCTCAACTATGTAGAAGACATTTGGTTTTGCAGGCTAACTCCAATGCCTTTTTTTTATAAAAGAGAAACTGGAAGGAAAACAATAAAATGGCAACAGTGATTCCTTTGGGATTGGAATTACTGAGGGGGGAGGGGCAGAGAAAGAGGGAGACACAGAATCCGAAGCAGGCTCCAGGCTCTGGGCTGTCAGCACAGAGCTCGATGCGAGGCTCAAACCCATGTACTGTGAGATCATGACCTGAGCCAAAGTCGGAGTCTTAACCAACTGAGCCACCCAGGCGTCCCAAATATTTGTGGTTTTGGACTGCATGGTTCTGTGATTTTCCTTGGCAGCATGGAAAGGCCTTGCTGTAAGAACAGAGGAGTCTCATGTATAGGTGGGGTTTCAACCAGGAAGACAGAGCAGGAGGACCAAGAGATGATAGCCCTGGGGGTGTGGAAGAGAATAGTTGGGGTAATATCCATGGGGATCAGGGCTGCAAAGGATACACGCTGTGCAGGTATGACTCTTAGGACAAGAGAACAAAGAGCAGAAGGTCCCTGGAAGGCGAAAGAGCAAAAGGTTCGGGAAACAGGGAGCAAGACCAGGGTGGGAAAGAGATGAAAAGAGAGAGTGGGTACTGTAGATTAATGCATTTGAGGTAGATAGAGCAATCCAAGGTTGTGACGAATCACGATGGGAGTTGATGGATTAAGATATTATCAAGCAACTACTATGTAGCAGCACTGTGCTAAATGCTGGATACGCAACAAAAATGTTCAAAACAGATACAGACCCTGCCCTCTGGGAGTCATGCTCTGCTGGGGCAGTTCAGTATGGAACCAAAAATGACCCCCTACAAAGTGTGATATGTGCTCTAAAGAAGAGGTGCAAGTGGGAAATACAGGCCAGAAAAAAAGACCAAAGGAACTGACACTCAAGTTAAAACCTGAAGGATGAAAGGGGTGAGGGTAACGTGAAGGGCAGGGGCAAAGCATTCCAGGAGAGGGGGCTGCTCAAGCAAGCACATCAAAGGAGGTAAAAAGTTGAGCTTTTTTGAAACTGGAAGAAGAGCAGTTTGGCTGCTGTGCGGTGAACAGATGGTGGCACTGAAAGGAAGTCTATGAAAGACATGGGCAAGGAACAGACCAGACCCTCTTAAGGGATTTGGATTTTCTCCTGACTGGATGGAAGCTACAGAAGGGTTTTGAAAGAGGGAAATGACACGGTCACTCATTATTACTGGAGGAGATTGGGTGGGACAGGGGCTGGGATCTGGATACTGCTGGACAGCCAGCCAGTGGAGAAAGTCCCTCAGGAATAGGGTTCATGTGGCCTCTGACTGTGAGGTGGTTCAGTTTGACCCCTGTCACCAAGACTCACCGGGCAATAGGCCTCTTGTCATGAGAAGGATAGTATCGTTTTTTCCTAGATGGTTCCTGGCTGTTCCTTGGCTCTAATTCTCTGCCCAGGTAGGGATGCCTATACCTATGGGGTCTGAATTTTTGGGACCCGAAGAAAGACAGGCAGTTTGTCTTATGAAGATCCAAGAGCAGAATCCTGGGATGAAACACTAGACTTAAATACTCTTGTTTTCTGATAATTCCAAAGGATTCCTCTTCTGGAGTGTGGGAAGGGCTACTCCTCCTTTCTTTTCTAAACTAAAAGGCAGTTTTCAGTTTGCAGAATTAGTTGCCACTTTTAGAAAGGCAGCCTGTTTTGGTGCTGAGGGTGCAGACTGGGGGTTCAAATCCTAGTTCTGCCACTACTTCCTGCATGAGCACATTACTTGCCATTTTCATGCCTGAGACTTCTCATCCACAACATGGAGATAATAGCAGAACCTCATGTGTAAAGTGGGGGTAATGGCTGGTCTCAGCTCAGGGTTCTTCTGGGAACTGAATGATTTAAACGAGTGATTAATTGCAAATGGCTTAGAACAGTGCTTGGCATTTGATAAAAATATGTCCCCAGATGAGGTGCAGTATACTTAGAAATAGTATAGTCTTTCTTTTGCCAGATCAGTGAGGTTCTCAGGGATAGCTGTGAAAGGTTTCCTGAGACTTGGAGAGGGAAGGAGGGAGGGACAGAAATAAAACAGCTATGCTCTTAGCTTTATGGTTGTCTGTACAGGCTTCTAGAAACTGTACATGGTTCTCATTTTCCTTTGAACCTTTAGGAAAGCCTTGCTAATATTTTTAGCTTTTTCTCCACCCAGCTTCAAGGTTTGGTCCAAGAAGCATTAAGGAGGGAAAGAATTCTCTTGAGCCACATGGCAGGGCCCTGGGGACTGGAGTTCTCAGCAAGAAGGTGCAAGTGCCTGGGAGGTGGGAGAGGGGACATTTTTTTTTTAATTTTTTTTTTCAAACGTTTATTTATTTTTGGGACAGAGAGAGACAGAGCATGAACGGGGGAGGGGCAGAGAGAGAGGGAGACACAGAATCGGAAACAGGCTCCAGGCTCTGAGCCATCATCAGCCCAGAGCCCGATGCGGGGCTCGAACTCCCGGACCGCGAGATCGTGACCTGGCTGAAGTCGGACGCTTAACCGACTGCGCCACCCAGGCGCCCCGAGAGGGGACATTTTTAAAGGATGAAGGTGACTGCTCTAGTAGGTAACAGATAATTTCCCATTTTCCTAACCTATTCACATAGTTCCCTACCACTTTTTAAAAAAATGTTTACTTATTTTTGAGACAGTGCGAGTGGGGGAGGGTCAGAGAGCAAGAGAGACAGAGAGAGACAGAGACAGAGGATCCAAAGTGGGCTCAGCAGCAGCAAGCCCAATGCAGGGCTTGAACTCACCAACCATGAGATCATGAGATCAACCAACTGAGCCACCCAGGCACCCTCCCTACCACTTTCTATTTTGGATGTTGACACCATGTTCTTTCTCAGCCTTAGCTAATCACCAAGAACTTTGGCTTTTGTTCTCTCAAAACCGACAGTAACTTCAAAAGCCACCCACAGTGCACGCAAATAAAGCTAAAGGCTTAAGATAGTCTGGAACAAATAAAATTCTAAGGTGGAAAGGTGACTTACAGAGTCAATAAATATTTAGTAGTTACAACCCCCCAAAATGTGATTTTGAATAGGAAGGAGCAGAGACTTAATTAAGGTGAGAGAAGGGTGTGTAGATTTGCTTATAGTTGTTCAGTTTAGTTTGAGGATTTTGAAAAGAGGACACACACCAAAGTCATTGTCCTGAGGGTGATGAGTCATCTATTTCGAATGCAGGTGATTAACTTGGGGTCTGTAGACTGATTCCCAATATATATTTATTGCTTTCATGCAAGAAATTTATAAAGCTCTTAACCATCAAAACGGTGCCTTTAAGCAAATAGCTTGTGCTAAAAGGATTATAAAAAATTTTTAAAGGCAACTTCTCTTTATATGCTCAAGTGACTGGGATGTGTCTTTAGCCTTTTTTCCCTGTCTCCTCTTGTATTTGGGATTTTTATCCCACTTAAAGCCAAAGGTGTAGAATGCCTCTTCCAGGGTTCTACCCTGGCTCTTCTGCAACGAGTCGTGCAGACGTCGGCTTCTCGGGTCCTCAGTTGTCCGCCAGGATGTGGTGCAGATTCCGGGTGGTCCCCACATAACAGCGCCGTCAATGATAATTCAGACGTCAGATAACACCCTCTGAACGTTAACTTTTTCTCTTCTAGCTGGAGTGTGAAAGTTTCTCGCGTGTAAGCTGTAGTGGCCTCGGTCTCTGCGGGGATACAGTTCACGTTCATCTTCCTCCTTGCAGGAAAAGCTCCCTGCTCTTGCTCCCTGCAATCAGCAGACCAAGACTTCCATGAGGGCTCTTTAGTTGATTAGCTGAGCGACCACCCGAGGCCAGCACGTTTCCTAAGACGATCTCCTTAAAAGCACCAGCCTGTCTTTAAAAGGAAAAAAAAAAGGGAGGGGGGCAGGGGGTAGCCAGCGAGCCTGAGAAGTCATCAGCAGCCTTTCTTCCCACACTTGTGGTATCACAACAATGATTCACCTCAACACAGGGCGGCAGCTTCCCTAATTAGCCTGGAGACGCTCCGGACCCACACGGTTATAAAAAAAACAACTTTTACTTTTATTCAAATGTACAGTTTCCACCCACTGCGCCCACTCCCTCCAGCCCCGGGCCCGCGGGCCGCCTGCTTTGCCGGGCGGATCAGGAGCCCCCTAGGCCCCGCGCCGTCGGGCCGCGAAGCCCCCTGGTGACCTGGAAGGTTGAGGCTGGAGTTGGGGCCGAATCCCTCTCGAGGGTATTCAAGTGAGCCGGAACGTGGACGCCTCGTCCTCCAGGCCCGTCGGGGTCGCTGGTGGACCCCGGCCTCGCCAAGGTAGGGGTGGCCTGGCCCGGAGCCCCGACAGCGTCGCCGAGTGGGCCGGCCAAGGCGGGGCGGCGGGAGGAGCCGCGGGGTGCGCAGGGGTCCCCGCCCGGCGCGTGGGGACAGCCTGGGCCCGCCGGCGCCTTCCCCCACGAGCTGTGGGCAGCGACTCCGGCTGTTGGGTGGCGGCGGCGGCAGCGGGAGCGGCGCGCCGCGGGGGAGGTGCGCGCGGCGGCCGCGGGCGAGCGGAGCCGCTCGGCGTCCGCCCCCGCCGAGCCGAGAGGAGCCGAGCGGAGCCGGCGCGCCCGGGGCTGGGAGCGCGCGCCGAGGCAGGCTGAGGGCCGGCCGCGGGAGCGTCGCGCCCGCGCCCCGCTCTCAAGACCCCGACCGGGGCCGTGGCGAGGCCAGCTGACACCTGCTGCGTCGGGCCGCGGGCCGCAGCGTTCCCGCGCGGGTGCCGGAGCGTTTTCGGGCGGGGGCCGCCGGGCGCGCGCGCCCACGGCAGGAGCGTTCCCCGCACGCTGCGGACGGTGTTCCTCCAGCGCTTCGCCGAGCCCGGGCCACGCTCCTGAGCCAGGTACCCGGGCGGTCTGCGGCGGGCTGGCCGCGAAGCGTGCGTGGGCTGGCGACTGGTGGCGCGGGGAGACCTGGGCGGGGGCGGCGCGGACTCAGTAGCGCCCCGACGTCTGCCCAGGTGTGTGGCCGGCCAGGGCAGAGCCCACGCGGCCAGGTGCCCCTCGGACTGGGGGTTGGGGGGGGTGGGGTGGAGGGGGGCGCGATCCCGCGCGGCCGCCTCGTGGGGCAGCGCGGGCCTGGGCGGAGATGAGCCAGACACGCTCACGCAAGTGCCCAAAGTTTCCCTTTGCTCACTTTGCTGGACTTAACTTTGAATTGTGAGGTGAAGCATAGCAGTTTCAAGCTTTAAGAGGGAAGTCGATCTTGCTGGGTCTGGATCGTTAGTATACGAAGTATTTGTGCCTGCTGTCTCTAAAGGCCATTGCAGGAGAAATTAGTGGACAAAGTCACTAAATGCCTTTTTTATGTGTTAGTTAATGGTTTATTTGTAGGCAGGTTTTAGGCTTCGGTTACAAGCCACCAGTAAGGGATTCTGGGTTCCATGTAAGAAATATTCAAATTGGGGGGCGTTGTCTTAAAAAAATTATAGTTGACATGCAACGTTGTATGAGTTTCCAGGGTATGATTTGACAGTTCTATAAGTTACGCAGTACTCACCACAGTGTTCAAAATTTTAATCAACAAAATATATCTTGAACAGATGCTTCATATCTGGCAGGGCTTTAATTTGAGGTTAATAACAGCATAGGTAGTTACTCAAATGAGCCAACATTTGGCTTTGAAATGCAGGGAAAAAGGAATGCCACCGTTTGAATCGGACTTGTGTAGGTACAGGCTGACAGCTGGCATCGTGTCACTGCTGAACACTTAATTTTGAGCCAGGAAATCTCTCCAATGGGAGACAAGCAGCTGTGTGATCTTTTTAGAGGATCACCCCATACCTTCTCAAGCTATCTTAAAATATCCTCCCTTATTCAAGCCTGCAAGCTTTCTTCATTTACATAACGCAGGCAGTGGACCATGGAATAGAATCTATTTAGACCCCTGGTATTCAATCTGGAACTCAGTCACCTCATCCCCCACACACCTGGAATTATGGAGCAGGGTGGTCACTCCTGAGAGCCCTTTGAGGTTATAAAATTGTGAGGGGAAACATCTGGAGAGGGCCCCGCAGTGGTGTCTGGGATCCCTGCCTTTGGGAGCTGGTGGAGAAGGGTTGAACTGGCTGGTTTCCTGGCTCTGCCCCAGTCCTGTGCTGAGCCATGTTGGAGCCTGAGGCAAAAGGAAAAATCACTAATCTGGATCCTGTCTTTAGTTAAAATTGTAATATTTAGTACGACATAGATTTTGTGTTTATTTTGACGTTTTAAAACACTGCATTAAGACGTTTGCCTTGTGGAGCTTTTGGTCTCCCTTTAAATTTTGCGTCTGAGGTGAATGCCTCACTTGCCTCACCCTAGTTCTAGACTTGCCTGTGAGTCCAGGTGCTTAACTTCTGCAAGCATCAGTTTCCTCACCTATAAAATAAAAAAAAAAAATAGACTCTCCATGGATATTGTACAGCTAAAGCATAGCATCTGGCTGTTTACACAGGACTAGGCATATGGGGACCATGAAAGGGTGGCTGTCCTATTTGTATTTCCCCGAATCTTCCTGAGTCTTGGTTTGCACTCAGCAAAATGGGAGTAATAATAGCCAGCTCACAGGGATGCTGTCAGGGTTAAATGAGAGAATGTGTGTGAAGGCGCTGGCCCTCCTGGAGGGTAAGTTTTCTGTGATGGCTTGGTGGGCCCCGGATTTGCCTTGCAAGGTCACAACCACTTGCTTTCCCCTCTGGACGTTAGCCTTGTGCCTTGTCATGCACAGACACTCATAAATTCTGTTTGTGTTGCATTGAGACCCCACAGAAGCTTTTGAATCAAAGTAGAGATGTTTCTTGCCCAGGACTTATTTTGGAGTGGTGAAGTTCACCAGCCACAAGTTGTAGTTAGCAAAATGTTTTATAAATGAACTTAATTTTGCTACTCCAAACAAACGACTTTGGTTCCCTTTTGGTACATTTAGTCCTTGTTTATGATTGTGATTTTCCTGAGCCTAAGTCAAGTGATATTATCTCAGTCACTAGCTTAAGGCAACTTGGTCCCTTGAGAGTCAGTCTCTCAGTCTCTCTAGGTTACTTTTGGGGGCCCCTTCTCCCCACAGGTGGTCTCTGGGCACCAGGACAAGGTTGGTATCATGTAAAGGTGTGTGGGAGAGTGGCCTCTTGCTGGCCTTCTATTCCTCTTGCTGATGCATTTCCCATTACCACCACTGAGCCTTCTTTCCCTCCTCCACTGAGTGTGGTCCAGCTGGGTGTCACTGGGGTGAGCTACAGCTGGGACCTGGCTCCTGCAACTGGCTGTGAGGTCGGCACACTCTAGCTCTCTTCTAGGTCTCTCCTGGGCACCCGAAAAACTGCCCGGATCATGTGGCACTATGTTAGGCTTCCATTTCTGCCCCACTTGAGTGGTCCTCGGTGTTCCCAATAGGAAGCAGGACAAAAACTTCCCATGCTTTGTGTTCCCTTCAACCTTCCATGGATTTTTCTTCCCTCACCACCTCTTCTCTAGGTGGTGCAAAGCGGTGGGGGGGAGGGGAGGGTGCTCAGTCCCTTCAGCTTCCCCTTTTCTTAGTACTGGAAGAGTGTTTTTTTTTTTTTTTAAGATTTTATTTTTAAATAATCTCTACAACCAACATGGGCTCAGACTTACAACCCTGAGGTTCAGTTTCATGCTCCACTGACTGAGCCTGTCAGGCACCCCAAGAGCTTTTTTTTTAACCTGTGGGGCAAGAGTCTTAAGTCATATCTTCTGTTCTCTGTGCATTATGACTTAGAATAAAAAAAGAATTAAACATCATCTCACCTCCCCACCCCCAAGTTTGAAAAATCAGATGCATCCTGATGAGGTGGGAAGGAGGCAGGGAAGAACAAACTGGGAAAATAGGGAAGAAGTTCCCTTCCTCTCCCTGCTCTCCATCTTTCTGGCCACACTGACCTGGGTTATGGGCACTGGACTTCTTAATACATGAAAAAGACTGGGAAAGATATAGAACCTTCTGGAAATACCAGTCACAGGCTGGGAGGAAATGGGGAAAGAGCAGCTTTGAAGCTTTGTTGGTGGGTGGGAGAAGAGACTAGTTTTCTGCTACACATTACTGAGTCCAGCCCAGTAAACCAGTTTCAGGTGGATTAATGTCTTTCAAACCATTACCCCCTATTTATGCTGCTGTTTCTTCATCATCAGAATGGTCCACTGTGTGCTTTGCATTTACTAAAAGCATAAGAGAAACAGAAAAATCCAAGTCATAATTAGTTGCTTCTTCAGGATGCTTAGGAATTATTTGAAGAATAAGATTAGCCTTTAGGAAGCCTAAAGCTGTAAACCCAAGCTCTGGGTTTTGTTTTCACACTCAGTGGTTGGAAGGTGAAGTGGTCAGGGAAGGCTTCTTGGAGGGGGTGACTTTAAGTAACATTAAGACTTTGCCACATGGATGTGAGATGAAAGAGAGCTTTCCATGAGAAGGAGCTCTTGAGTGCCTAGAGACAGAAAGGCCTTCCCAGGGGTGGCCTTCCAGGATGTGCTCGTGGCTTGACCCTTCTTGGTGTCATGTTTATCCCTTTTGTTGTCTAGGTACCTGTAAACACTGGCACAGTTACTGTCATCTGTAGGTAGGACAATAGGAATGGTCAGCTCTCTAAATTCCTGTGTTTTCCCAAACTACTGGAAATCAGATGTGTTTTTATCTACCTGTTTTCTTAGATATTTGCATCTGGAAAATAATTTCAAACTTTTGGGTCAGGTCAGTGGTCCTTGAGATATGTTTGTGATTCTGATGAGTTAGTTACCTTGGAATTCTTTGTATTGCTTTAACGTGCTATAACCCATAATTCTGAGCTCAGTGGGTCATGAACCAGAAGATGCCATGTGAGTACTCATGGAATTTAGTGGCTAATAGACAGGGAACAGTGAGACAGGTGCGACCATGCACCCAGGGGCTCCTTGACAGGTGTCAACGCCTGATTCCATGCAGACACTTGTACTTTTCAGATGCAGATTCCTGGTAGGAAGGACTCTCAAATATTTTTCTTATGATTAAGGTATCTGTGAAAAGAAATTACAGAAGATCTTTTTGAAAGGTGAGGAGTAAACAGTTATTTAGTTGCTCAAGCCTCTTCCTATCCCTGGTGTGTGAGGCTAATTTGTAAATGTATGAAATTTGAGAACTTCTGGAATACTTGGCCTCATGTCTGAGGTCCATTCACCAGTCTCTGCATCCTTTCTGACCCCCAAATTCTCATGTTTGTGGGAGGCAATAGAAGCATTAGCTGTGGTGTGCGATTTTCCCAAGAAACTGCTCTCTGAATGTGGCATATGAAAATGTCAGAGGTGTTTTGCTTTCTTAAAGTAAGTGATCCAGCCAAGGGGGGCAGTCAGGGCGCTGGTTTCAGCTGTGGCACTTAAGAGTCCCTGTGACCTCAGGCACCCCAGAGAATGGGGGGGGGGTTTACTCATATGCACACACACACACACACACACACACACATAAGCATCACTTGAGGTATTGTATCAGCAGAAGAAATGCTTCATAAATTATTTATGACTATTCTTCCATTTCCTTTCTTAGAACGTGAAGGGTACTTATTATAATTCCCAATTAGGACCCCTAATAAAGTACCCTATAGCAATAAAGGGTCCTTCTGCATCTGAGATCTGATGGCATTTAAGGAGATGAGCAAATGTGCTACAGAGTGCCCCTGAGAAAAGTTAGTGATAGATGTCATGTGGGGAAAGGCCTTGAAGCAATTTAAAGCACACAGTGAGAAGTGAGGGGAAAGCGATGGGAAGGGTAGCACAGGTAGGATAGGGTGAAAGTGGGTGGAAGACCTTCAGCATCTGGGTCGTGGGGTACACTGTGGTTATGGGCTCCATCTCTCTCTACAGCATTAGCTGTCCCTGCTAATATGTGGTTACAAGGACCAGTTAAAGTACTAGCGGAAGGGCCATAGATGGGACACACACACACACACACACACACACACACACACACACACACTTGTTCTATTGGTGAGACTCGTAGGGACAATTCTGCCCTGCCACATCTGTGGCTCCTCAGCGAGCCTGATGAACAGCCATGGATTAGAAGATCAGAATGGGTGTCACCAATGGGTAACCAAATTGCAACCAATATTAGGTTCCTCTTATATATTTAATGTTATACATAAGAATATGTCATGAATATTTAGTATTTTTTCAGCATTTAGTGTATCATGAATATTTACTGCCCAGCTGCTTTGGGTATATTTAGTACGTCATGAATATTAGGTATCTCTTGTCCTTCCACACCTTTCTGTCTGTTTGATATACACATGTTCTCTTTACTGAGTTTTATCTATACTAAACATATCTTATAAGTCATCCATCCCCTTTGCTGTCTTTTCTTTAGAATTGAATATTCTCAAATAACATGACAAATGTACATTACACCAGCCTAGTCTCTTAAAATAAATTTCCAGGTTGTATATATTTTTGTGAAGCCATTGTCCTATCAGGATGGGTGTCTGAGGTGTGTGGGGGCCTCTGGGACCGGGTGTAGGTCTGTATAGGCTGATAAAGCTTGCTCATGTGCACTTCAGGTTTGCAGATGGACAGTGAACTGTGTGCTCGGGGCTGGTTTCTGCTCTTGGCTCCTCAGGAAAGAAGTGACCATGGGAGAATGTCCATCCGAGAGGCTATACCTGTTGTTTTGAGCCTTGCGCAAGCTGGTCGCAACTCTTAGCTCTTTTTGGTTGGGTGCAGCTGTGTGGCCAGGCACAACATCTGCACCAGCAGGGACAGGGACAGGAGCATTGGATGTGGGGTCACAGTTCACCTGGGGCCTAGGCTCAGCCCTGGGCCTCTTGAGTTCTCTTCCCTGGTCTGCAGCTGATGTGGGCAATGCAGTGAGCTGCTCTGGAACACCATCCCCTCTCTGCACCTGCTGTTCCAACCTGTGTCTAATACCACACTCCTGGTCCAGAGGTTCCATCATCTTGCTTTAATAAATTAATTACTCCCCTTTTCTTCCCCTCTATTCCCTGAAAAGTGGTAGCAGGAACTTTTTCATGGGCCCTTTCTGCATGGACAATTTGTGACATGGAAGCGACAAGCGCGGACCCTGCTGATGGAAACGGGGAGGAGGATGGGATTTGGGGGCGTGTCAGGCCCACACACTGGACATCGTACCACTTCACCTGGTGCTTTGTTCTCTGTGAACTGGGCTTATTTCCTCAGAAACTGAAGTGGTCACGTATGTTTGGATGGTTGCTGGGTGGCAGCTGCATGCTCCATTGGAAATCAGATCTTTAAATCACCATGTATTAGCGTTTCCAGTATACCGTCTGGGTGAAACAGGCTCTTCACGTACAAACACAAAACATTTTGCAGATCTGAGTCACTGTTTTCTGAGGCTTGGCCTGTGTCATCTTGTTTTCATCATGGCCTCTATGAGCAGAGATGGTTCTTTCAGCTGAGGTGTTCGTGCTAGCAAGGCTTCCCTGGTACCACGTTTAGAGCTGAAATTACAGGTTGTGTTTCATGGGCCCTAGGGCAGCCCAGAGGCATCCCTCGATAGTGGAGGAACCACTGCAGGCAAGACTCTGCCAGGCCAGCAGGCAGGGAAGGCCCAGAAGGTCGTGAACTTGGCGTGGGGCAGGTCTGCCAGCCACCCAGAATGCCGACCAGACGTGTGATTTGGCTCGTCGCAGTCAGGCTGCTCCTTGGCTGCTCCCTTGTGTGGCACAAGGCCAGGTGCGGCACAACAGACTGGCTCCACCACGAGGCAAAGCCGGGGGCGGAACATGAGTGGGCGTCTTGCTAGATCTGGGGGCATGTCCTCCCAAATTTTTGTCTGTGCTATACCGAATATTCATGTGTGTGTACATGTGTGTGTGTGCACGCAAAAGTACCTGTTTAATATGAAGAGGTAATATCTACATTGTTTCGTGCTGCCCTTTCTTTCTTTCTTTTCTTTCTTTCTTTCTTTCTTTCTTTCTTTCTTTCTTTCTTTCTTTCTTTCTTTCTTTCTTTCTTGTATATGTCTTTATTTGAGGAAGACATAGAGAGTGTGCACGCAAGTCGGGGAGGAAGAGAGAAAGAGGGAGGGAGAGAGTCCCAAGCAGGCTCTGCACTGTCAGTGTGCAAAGCCCGATGCAGGGCTTGAACTCACGAACTGCAAGATCATGACCTGAGCTGAAATCAAGAGTCGGATGCTTAACCAACTCAGCCACCCAGGCGCCCCTGCCTTTTCAAAATTAGTATTGTGTGTTGAGTCTCTTTCCCGCATTGCTAGATATTCTTTCTTAGTATTGGTTGTGTGGCTGTGAGGAGCTCCCATAGGATGGGCAGGCCGAGCCTACTTAACCCAAGTCCTCTGTTGGATCAATGTCTACTTAAATTATTTTCAACCCTTAGCCACTTAGTAATGGTAGGACGGTGAACATCTTTGTCCATGCTCTTTTGCACATTTGTCTGGTTGGTTCCTTCCAAGTACTATCTCATAAGTAGATTTCCTGTGTATGTACATGCCTCCTCCTTTAATATGCCCTGCCTGGAATAATTTTTTTTTTCACACCAAGGTATGTGTGTGTGTGTGTGTGTGTGTGTGCGTGCGCGCGCACGCGCGTGTGTGCGTGTGTGTGTATGTATGAGAGAGAGAAATTTCCCTCCTCTTGGCCGACAGTGTCTTCAACATCTGTGTTATTCAGGATTTGCTCGAGTTAGTTTAGGCAGAAGAGGATTTAATGCAGGAAATTCAGGGCCAGCAGAATCGTTAGAAGCTTGGCCCTTGGCCAGACCTACAGGAGTGACCCCCAGAACAACACTGCAGGGCTGGCTGGACAGGAGCTGCTGCCTCCAACCCCAGACCCATTCCGTGGAGGGTCCCTCCTGCTCAGTGTACATCCATGAAGCTGGGGACAAGGCTGTGGGACTTCTACACCCTTCTCCCCCCATGGAAAAACCTGATGCTTCTGCGGAGGTGGTGGTGTCTGTTAGCAGAGATGCACAGGAGACTCTTCCACGTGGGGAGCCTGGCAGGGAGGGAGGCTAGGAAGTCAATTTATGAACTATATTTCTCCTTGGTTTTCTAGCCTCTAGCAGGCAGTGAACAAGCCAGGGAGTGTGAACAGAATCTCAGCCTTTATTTGTTTTTCTAATGTTGTCCTTTTAGTGTTGTATCTGAAGCAGGCAGAGCTGAGGTTCACAGAATGTAGCCACAGGTATGGTGATGGGCCTGGGTCCCTGTCTCACAGAATCAGTTGTTCTGCTCTCAGAGAAGGCCCAGAATCTTTCACGGATAAGGTTTTCATTTCAGTTGCCTTGGACATGAGCCCCAGTCCCCTTCCTACTCACTCTTAGAAACCAGATTAGAAGCTTCTCCAGCCTGAGCTTTGTTCAGATAGGTGACAAAACAACATGAAGCCATGTACCAATAGTTCCTGCAGACTTGCCTTGTCTATGAACCATGTATTTGAAAATCAGATCCCCGGAGACCTGCCTCAGTGGGAAGGGTGTGGGTTGTCTAGTTGTTTTCTCTTGATATTGGAGACCCTTTGCTCTCTCTCCCCCTTTCTTGGTGGTGTCGTGTTAATGTTGAACAGCCCTGTTATTAGGCATGGGGAGGAAGCAGGAGTTAGCGTACTGTCAAGTTAAGATTCAGATTTTTTTTTCATGAGCCATAATTGATCAGCAGTCCATTTATGAACTATATTTCTCCTTGCCTCTCCAAACAGGCTTTTGTGCATAATTACTGTGAATTCAGGTGTTTGTATAGTGCCAGGTTCCCCCTCTGAGTGGATTACTGCATTTTCAGTTGTTTAGGAAAAGAATTGCTGAGGAAGGGTTCCAGGAAAGACTGTGTCTTTAGCAACCCTCAGCCCATGGGTGGCCCAGGGTGTTTTGGTGACTGTGGGGGTCAGCTACCAACCTGATGTGCACACCTTTCTGGCCCTAAACAGGCCCTCCACTCCTTACAGTAAATGTTACCCTTCAGAGATTGACTATTTAAAGCAACCTGATGGTCCCTAACTCGAAGCTCTGAGGGAGATGCTGGGGGTAAGGAAAGAAGGAGCCCAGCTTCCTCCCAACTCCAGATGGGATGTGACAGCTTTTGGGACCAGTTCTTGGAGGGTCCAAAAGATCATTATTTTAGAGACCCATCAGAGAAACCCATATCTTTTACAAAGGAGAACGTATTGGTGATTTGATATATCCCAAGTGATTCACTTTGGGTTTCAACAGCACCTTCCTTCTGTAAATTAAAAATAGAACTTGACAGAGCCGGTCACTATATGGTAAAACCTTGGTTTGCGAACACAATTCATTCTGGAAAACATGCTTATAATCCAGAGCTCTTGTATATCAAAGCGAATTTCCCCATAAGAAATAATGGAAACTCAGATGATTCGTTCCACAACCCAAAAATATTCATGTAAAAATGATTACAATACTGTAATATAATATAAAGAAAATACAAAATATAAAGAGAAATAAACAAATTAAGCTGCTGTTACCTTTGAAAACCTTCGTGGCGGGGCGCCTGGGTGGCGCAGTCGGTTAAGCGTCCGACTTCAGCCAGGTCACGATCTCGTGGTCCGTGAGTTGGAGCCCCGCGTCGGGCTCTGGGCTGATGGCTCAGAGCCTGGAGCCTGTTTCCGATTCTGTGTCTCCGTCTCTCTCTGCCCCTCACCCGTTCATGCTCTGTCTCTCTCTGTCGCAAAAATAAATAAACCTTGAAAAAAAAATTAAAAAAAAAAAAAAAAGAAAACCTTCGTGGCTGATGTGAGGGAGATGAGAGAGGAGGGTTATTGTGTAGGATGACTTTTACTATCACTAACAGAATCACTGCTGTCTGTTGGCTCAATGGAATCTTTTTCTGTATGGAGGCAATTGGATAGTCTCACATTGATATTGACTACAGTACAATATTAATAAGCACTTTTCATATACTGTATTTAATGTAACTGGCAATAGGCAGTAGAGGAAAGGGTCTATATCTGCAGGAAGCCTGACCTAGAATGAAACAAAGCATCCCAAGCTCACTCATGTATGGAAAAGCAAAGGACAGTTCATTGGTGCTTTGAAGTGACAAAAAATACACTAGTGCCAGTTGTGGGCACTCTCCAACGTTCTAAAAAGTCACTGATTTCTGCCAAACACTGGGGCCTGAGACAGAGCATCCTAGCATGGGAGATCACCTGTAATCCCACAGAGAGAGAGAGAGAGAGAGAGAGAGAGAGAGAGAGAGAGAGAGAGAGAGAGAAACCATTGGCTCAGTTGTGATCATGTGATGTTTGGCATCACATACTGCTCATATCACAAGACATTGCTCATTTATCAATTTAAAATTTATAGAAATATTTGCTCATCTTGCAGAACACTCTCAGAACAAGCTACTTGTAATCCAGCACTATACTTACTACCTGTTGAACACTGGGCACCATTTTGGGTATTTCCCCTTCATCATCTCACTGAAGCCTGTGATCACGCTGTGCATTTTATAAATAAGGAAACCGAGGCCCCGAGAGGTGAAGTAACTTGGCCAGGGTTCCTCAGCTAGTGAGTGAAAGAGCTGTGAACCCAGCTCCACTCACCGCTCCCCCTGTTTCTCTCAGAAGATGATTTCCCCTTGAAAATAGCCTCTCTTTCTGAGGATGTGGAGAAACAGGAACCCTCTTGCACTGTTGGTGGGAATGCAAACTTGTGCAGCCACTCTGGAAAACAGTGTGGAGGTTCCTCGAAAAGTTAAAAATAGAACTACCTTATGATCCAGCAATTGCACTACTAGGAATTTACCCCAGGGACACAGGAGTGCTGATGCATAGGGGCACATGTACCCCAATATTTATAGCAACATTGTCAACAGTACCCAAATTATGGAAAGAGCCTAAATGTCCATCACCTAATGAATGGATAAAGATGTGGTTTATATATACAATGGAATACTACTTGGCAATGAAAAAGAATGAAATCATGCCGTTTGCAGCAACGTGGATGGAACTGGAAGGTAATATGCTGAGTGAAATAGAGAAATACAGATATCATATTTGTCACTCATATGTAGATCTTGAGAAACTTAATGGAAGGCCATGGGGAAAGGGAAGGGGAAAAAATAGATACAAACAGAGAGAGAGGGAGGCAAACCACAAGAGACTATTAAATACAGAGAACAAACTGAGGGTGGATGGGGTAGAGGGGAAAATGGGTGATGGGCATTGAGGAGGGCACTTGTTGGGATGAGCACTGGGTGTTGTATGTGAGCCAATTTGACAATAAATTATAGTAAAAAAAACCTGTTTCTCTAGTGTGCAACCGAGGTACTTACCCACACAAGCGCTGTGTAGTTGTTGGCTTTATTGCTGTTACTATTTAGCGAACATGCCCAGATGCTGTCATGATTGCTTTACCCTCACTGTTTTTATCCCGATTTTACAGAGGAGCAAACTGAGGCACAGGGAGGTTATGGGACTTACCTAAATCACCAGTACACAGTGGAGCGGGGATTTGAACCCAGCGTCCTTTCCTTGTTGCCCTGCTTTTAACCTGTCTTGAACTGTTAACTTGCAATGACTGGGAAGTGTCCTTATAACTCCCCCAGGGTTTTACTTAATGGGAGGGAACACTCTTGGAAAATCATTCCTGTTGGTGTTCACAGAGCCTGGAGGGGCTCTTTACTCCCCAGTCAGATTCCTTCTGAGCCCACCTCCCTGACATTCCAGCCACAACTGGAGTCTAGGTGGAGACCTTTCTCCTGCCTCTCTCTCTCTCGGCTGCCTGCAGCAGATTTTGCAGGAAAGGAGAGGAGGGGAACGTCACGGATGGAGGTGGCAAGGGCACAGGCACAGGCTGAAGGCTGGGCTGACCACACCCTGGCAGACCCCTGGCTGTTTGGTGACTTTGAGGACAGCCTTGGGCTTACTTTCCAACTGCACGCACTGGGAGATTGAGATACGTGCCTCCCAGGGTTGTTGGGAGAAGAAAAGGCAATAGTTTATGTGGAAATGGCAGACATGCTGTAACCAGTGTATAAGAGTGAGTTAGAAATGACATTTTATTTTAATTGTTATTATAATTTAGCCCTTTTTATTAATACATTTCTAAGAAGAGTAAGGCCTCGTGTCTGGGGGCTCTGGGCACAAAACCTAACTCTCCTATTCTCCAGCCTCATGGTCTCTCAGTGCCTGGGTTCCCCATGGGGGTGGGACTAGCACCGGCCTCGGAGGATTCATGTGGGGACTGGCTGGAGTGCTAATGTCCCAGGGCAAGCACGTACTTAGCCCCAGCTCTTAAGTACTTGCTCACCTGAAGGCCTGCAAGTTAAATGGCTGCCATCTGTGAGAATAAAAACCGAAGTGGTACAGTGGGGGAGAACGGATTGGAGCCACCAATGGCTGAACAGGTTATGTCTTCCAGGCACTATTAGGCACTTATATGACCTCACTAATTCTGCGAATAACCTTTAAAAGTAGAAATGATTGTCACTCTTTTGAGGTGAGGAAACTAAAGCTCAGGGAGGTGAAGGTGATGTGTGGGTCCCCATCACAGGAGACCCAGGGGGCTGCATCCCGAGTCTTTCTGGCTCTATGGGCTATTCTAAGTGAACTGTTCACCATGTACCAGCATGATTAACTGCAGGAACAAATACTTCCCCCCAAATCATCTGTTCTCGTTTCTCCCCCATTCCCAGATAAACACTGCTGTTGTGGCATCGTGTTATGCTCTCCCAGTTCTTTGCTGTTCTGATGGACATAGACAGAGTCTTTTGTGCAAAGTGGCAGTTTAAACCCCTCACGGCCAACCAAACTGGAATTCCCATCTGAACTCACGTCAAGGAGCAGTATCCAGGATGGCTGCCGTGGTGTTTGGTTTCTTAAAGGCTGTTGGTTCTCCCCTAAAGCTAGAGTGCCTGGTCTTTCTGAGAATGAGGGTCCCTTTGTAACATTGAACAATTTGGGAAACCTTTCACATGACAGTAACTGTATTTTCATGAGCCATCAAGAAGTGTCACTGCTCAGTATAGCTTTAGTATTAGAAATATACAGGTCATCAGGGCGCCTGGGTGGCTCCATTGGTTTAGCATCTGAATCTTGATTATGGCTCAGGCCATGATCCCAGGGTTGTGGGATCCAGCTGACGCTCAGCATGAAGCCTGATTAAGATTCATTTTCTCTCTCTCTCTCTCTCTCTCTCTCTCTCTCTCTCTCTCTCTCTTTCTGCCTCACTCATGTGCTCTCTATCTCTCTCTCTTTAAAAAAAAGGGAGAAAAAAGAAAAGGAAAAAAAAAGAAATACACAGGTTGTCTTAGCCACGTAGGGACCATGAGGCACCTGAGACCCCTCTCTTCTACATGGACTCTAACAGAAGGCTCTGGGACTCTTGCAGCCATGTCTTTCCCTCAGTAACCCAGACTCAAAGGGTGCCTTGGCCTCCTGTCTACCTGTGAGAGATAGCCAGGTATTGAGCTAATTTGAATATGAAATCTATAGCCAGAAGAAAACCAGGCAGAAGTCCCTGAGACAAACTTATCAATTTAACCAGTCCCACTGGTTAAAGTCCTTGTCTGTTTATTCAGTGTTCCTTCAGGACACACTTATCAAGGCCCCTGTGAAGCTCACAGTCTATACAGTAGCTCTAGATATAAAGGCATAAGTGCAGTGAATGTGACAGGTGAGGGCAGTGGATTCCACTGAGGCAGGCTGTGCAGGGTCTGGGTTGTAGAGACACTGGCCAGGCTTGAGCTGGGTCTTCCACAGGGAGTTTACAGGGAACCCTGCTGGGCTCATGGTAGGATGGAGCTGACTGGCCCAGTAGGTGTGGGAGGCTGAGAGTTTTAGGGCCCACAACAATGTTTTAATTTCCTTTAAAATCCAAAGGAAAACATGAACTTTAGGCTCAACAAAATGTGTTAGTATATAATAACATCATCTTTATGCTGATGCAACTGTAACATGTACTTTTTAAATTTTTATTTAATAGAGGAAGGGGCCTATGTAGGCAAAGGTGCCTAGAGCCCAAAACAGTCATAATGTGGCAGGATGGCAGAGTGACCTCCTGACCCAGGGAACTGCCTGAGCTGAGTCACACAGGCAGGGATGACCCAGGTTAGGAAGGGACCGCTCAGAGGCTTGGCTTAGCAATGCAGTTGGGTTGGGGGAAAAGCAGGGATCCTGAAAAGACCGTCTCAACCTTGGCCACAGCCTGTTCATTGAAGGCAAACAGCCCTTGGTTTTGCAGGCTCAGGACCAAGTGTTTGGGTGCCTCAGCCTTAGGCATCACTGAGAGGTAGATGCGAGGGAATTTTAGGACCTTCAGAATATTAGCTAAACCCAGAAAAGGTTGTATTTCTCAAATGTGAGGTATTTGCGGTGGGGGGCGGGGTTCTAGTCCCACCCTGGTCACTTGGAGTTGAGGCTTACACCTTTGAAAACGTTTCCTCATATGAAAGCTGGGGCAGTAATTCATACAGTTTTGCTGAGAGAATTAGATAGCACATGTCGAGTGCCTTCCTAGCCCAGTGCCTGGCCTGTAGGCACTGTCAAATGCTGGTTTCTTTCTCCTTTCCTTGTATACTTGGCCTCATTCAGGGCAGGCCAAGGAGATGGAGGTGCGCTTACCTGGGCCGTGCCTTGGCCCGGTACCAGCACCACTTGTGGCTGCCCTAGCCTTACCTACCAGGCTGACTCAGAAGGTCTGGGTGGGACCATAGTTTGTGTTTAACAAGCTTTACAGGTGAATCTGCTGTGTGGCCAGGGTTGAGGGCTTTGGCCTTCACCTGAGCACGTCTGTGCCACAGTTTGGTAGATTTGATTTCCAAGACCGAGGCTCCCACCTTTTTGAGGGAGGGAGGAGCCTGAGGCCTCGTGTGGGGAGAGTCCAAGAGCGCAAGGCTGGTCTGGCCTGGGTCCCATCCACCCTGAAGAGGCACAGGCACTCCTTTGTCCTCGGCCCCACGGGCCTCCCCTTCTTCCTGGAGTACTTCTTTCTTTTGGCTTGAGGAATGAGCAGAGCTGAGTGGCTTTTCTCCACACTGTCGTTTCCAGTTTCCCTCATCTACTTTGTCAACACACATTTGTTGCAGCCATGTGCATGGCACAGTGATTTGAGGCAGGACAGCTTAGATGTGGGCCAGGCCTTCATGGCGCCACCTGATAGAACACAGATGTGTGCCTCTTATCATAAAGTAGACTAAAGTAAGGGCTACTCCACAAGGTGCACACCCTGTGGGGATTAATGAATTGAGATTATGGAGGCAGCGTTGATGGATCTGGAGGAGTGAATGCCACTTCTACGGTCAGGGTAGCATGTCCACTTGGAGGGAGAGTGTGGCATGTGTAGGAAAGGCCGTGTCTGATGGTACAGGACACGGACGGTATGGAGGGCTGAAGAGGGCAGCAGAGTTTAAAGAAGTGGGCTGTGGCTGGACTAGGAAGGCTGGGCATCCCACAGGAAAGTGCTGGCACTCTTGAGTGGTCATGTCCCTGGGGGCTTGTGGAGGCGACCACTCAGTAAGGGCTTTGGAACCAGCTGTGCTTGGCTCAGGGGAAGTTGTAGAGACAGTGCTTACCCACAGAAGTGTGTGCCGTGAAGCCTCTCTGCCTGTAAAAAAAAAAAAAAAAAGTCAGGAAATGTGATGGAGAAGCTGTTCCCTTCACTATAGAATCAAAGATGGAACACCTAGGAAAGGCACTCATAGGAAATGTGTAGAACCTGTATGCAGAACACGATAAGGTTGCCCTGGAGACACAAAAGAGCAATTGTATAAATAAAAATGTTCAGCATGCTTCTGGAAGGGAGGGGTCAATATTTTACATATTTAAGTTGTTCCCAAATTACGGATTTAATGCAACTCCCAGCCAGAACCTGGATGGATAACCTACCAGATATTAAAACATTATAAACTTAAATGAAACATTTTGATATTGGGATGATAATATCATGGTAAACATATCCATGAAACAGACTAGAAAGTCTGGAAAATAGAAGTTAATAGATTTAGTTAATATTTAACCCCTTGGGAAACCATCAGGTCCTTTATTCATATCAAACCTCAAAATATACTCTCTGAAATATATAAATTTTAAAATGAAATGATGAGGGGCGCCTGGGTGGCTCAGTCGGTTAAGCGTCCGACTTCGGCTCAGGTCATGATCTCACAGTCCGTGAGTTCGAGCCCCGCGTTGGGCTCTGTGCTGACAGCTCAGAACCTGGAGCCTGCTTCAGATTCTGTGTCTCCCTCTCTCTCTGACCCTCCCCCGTTCATGCTCTGTCTCTCTCTGTCTCAAAAATAAATAAACATTAAAAAAATTTTTTAAATGAAATGATGAAATTCACTTTAGCTAAGTATTTGAGAAATTATCAGATGAGAAACATCTTTTTACATGTGATACCAGAGACAGGAGGCACAAGGCTAGAATTGTTTTTGTTTGTTCATTGGGGAGAATAAAAACTGTAGTACACCAATAGGAGAAACCCAAAAGCAAAATCAAAAGTCAATTGATAAACTAAGAAAAAATTCCTGCAATGTGTGTGACACATACCCTCTTACATGAACAAATCATCATCGATATGGAGAAGTGTTATTATGAATAAAGTTGCCAGTAGGAAAGTGGGTAAAGGATATGAATTTGTTTTAAATGGCAGCAAATGTGAGAAAGAAGGTCAATCTTACAGTAATTAAATAGGTACATATTAAAATTAGATACTAATTTTTTGCTATCAAATGAGCAAGTTTTGGGTGTGTTTTTTTTGTTGTTGTTGTTTTTGTGAATGATGGTGCTCAGCACAAGTGGAGATGTGTGGCAAGGGCTTTGTTGTGCCTTTAGGAGGGGAAAGTATAAGCGCTCTGCCAAGCAGCTTTGGCAGAATGTCCCAAAACCTGTAAAGGAATACATCCTTTATCCTGGTGATTCTACTTTTAGGAATTTTCCCCAAGAAAACAATGAAATATGTAGTCAAAAAGTTTCTATGCAAGGATGTTCCTCACAATGTTATTTATAAAGATGAAAATTTGGAAGCAATGTAAACATCCAATAATGGGGAATGAGTCATTCGCATGCCAGAGAGCAGTGGAGCCCTTGAGAGTGTTTCTGAGGATGTTTAGTCAAAGGAACTTCATGGTCTCAGGCTAAATGAAGAAGGCAGGAAAGGTGGCAGCCAGAGCTGAGAGATGATGGGTGTGCAGGACCCCGGAGGGAGAGAGCCAGAACGAGGAAGGGAGAAGTTTGGGTGAATAGGCCAGCCTTCACATTTGTTTACATTCCCTTCAGCGACTTTTGACTGAACAGGTACTGGATGCATGGCATTGTCATTTTGGTTCTATTTAGAGCACAAGAAAGTTTGGGTGGACTGATCGAAAGGAAGGGGTGGTGATACTCTCAGAGGCTCAGGCAGGCTCTCACTTAGGGTCACAGACCCGTGTCCACCCAGCCCCTCCAGACAGGCTCTGCTGTTCTACCCCTCTCCTGGCTGCTCCCCCCTTCCCCAGGAGCTACTTTTTCCTACTTCCTCTTCTCAGTGTGCCTCAGGGATGGGAGTTTAAAACCAAAAAAAAAAAAAAAAAAATCTGAAAAACCCAAACAAAAACTCAGGAGGTACAATTTTAAATTTAAAAAAAATCTTTCTGGAAAAGATATTGCCTTCTACATAAGAAAAAAATTTACATGTTATTTATGTATGTGTATAGGGAAAGTACTAGAAGCAAACATTATTAAAATGTTTCTGGTCAGCTCTGACAGAATTATGGGAGATTTAATAGTTTTTTTGTATTTTTTCTTATAATCAGCATGGATGACTTTCTTTTAAAAAAAAAGCAGCTGTATGGAGATATAATTGACACACAATGTGCACACGTTTAAGTGCACAATCTGATAAGTTTTGACATATGTACACACCCATAAAACCAACACCACAGTCAAGACAATGAACATACCCATCACCCCCCCGAAGTGCCTCATGCCCTTTGTAATCTCCTCTCTCTACTCCTGCAAGACAACCACCCATCCACTCTCTGCCACTGTTATTCAATTAACATTCCCTGGAATTTTATGTAAATTGACTCTTGCAGTATGTAGTCTCCTTGTCTGGCTTCTTTGAGTCTCTAATTGTTTTGTGGTTCATCTATATTATTGTGGGTATCAGTGATTTGGTCTTTTTTATTGCTAAGTAATATTCCATTGTGTGGATACAACAGGGTGGTTTTTTGTTTTTTTGTTTTTTTTTTTTTTTACAGCCCAGCGAATTACTTTTGTAATGACAAAAAGCCCCATTTTTCTAAGCGTACCCTGAGATTGGATAGTGTTGTGGGAGTTTGGGTTCCTGCTATCCATCCCTCTCTGGAAGCTTGGGGCAGTTTTCCAGTCCTGACACAGTGACTTTAAGGGCAGCAATCTGGTAAGCCCCGAGGGGCCATATGCTATCATTTGCCAAACAAAGGCTTGGCCAAGCCTTTGAACACTTGTGCTGTATATGGTCAGAGTTTGATTTGGGTTCTAAGGAGACTAAGTTCTGGTTAGCAAACATTTTAAAGACCTGCCTTTGTGCTTCACCTCAGTTGTAGAGTTGGAGAAAGCTTTGTTGAAGGAGCTTGACCTCTTGTCACAAATTGGCGTTGAGTTTGTAACTTTCACATGTCACATGGACCCTGGCTGTGCTGCTACCCATCAATGACCGCTCTCCCCCTGTCCCTGCAGCCCTTCTTTTTTTTTTTCAATATATGAAATTTATTGTCAAATTGGTTTCCATACAACACCCAGTGCTCATCCCAAAAGGTCCTGCAGCCCCTTCTGTGCCCCACCTGCTCAGTGCAGCCCCCACCCCGTCTCCCTGCCGCTCCTGTCCTTCCCTCGGACAAAGCTGACAGCCCTCTTCCCTCTGCTCTCGGGTGATTTTTGCAAGGTCTCCCTGTCTCCTAGTTTAACACAAACCTACACAGCTCCTGTAGGACTCCAGACTCCCCGAGGTCTTGGGACAGTCATTTGTTAGTCATCACTAGTCCCTGTGGGCACAGTGACAGACACTGGCATGCTCTCGCCCCATTCGTTGCTGTGCTCATCACTGGGGGTCCTGGAAGGGCCCCTAGAGTGCTTGGAAGCCAGTCTACTGTGATACTCTGCTCTGGCCTCCTCTAGACCCTTCTAGGCCCAAAGGAGGGACTTAGCTACCTCTGTTTCCATGCAAAAAGGAGACACAGCAAGGGGCAGCCCTTCTTCTACATTCTGTAAAGCTCCTTGTCCCTGGGCCTGAGTTTCCTAATGTCTGTCATGTGATATCCTTTTCTTTTCTTATCATTCTCAGTAAGGGTTAGACCCAGTCCCTGGGCTAGGCCAGGATGTGGACCCTCTCATCCTGCTGACCTCCTTCCCCCTATTATTACTGTACCCTGAGGGCCCCCTGTCAACTCCTTTACCAAAACCACCCACACTGAAAGAGACCTATGACCGACCAGGTAGCTGATGCCCAGATGCCTGGGTCCCTTGCTGTGGATTGCACCCCTTTGCCCACTGTGCACCTGCTAGTCAGCAGACATGTCTCAAGGGGCTGGGGCCCTGCTCTGGGAGCAGCATCAGGGACTGAGGGTCACCCTCCCCTTCCTTCTCTCTCAGGGGTCTTACATTCCAGTCATGAGACTGGCAAACAAACACCAGGAGGATGGGTGGCTGGCTGTGCAGGGCCTCCTCTTGGAGGGGTGCTGGCTAATGGTCACACCTGCACTCAAGACCACCCTGCCTCCTCCCACAGGGGCCCTCCTGTTAGGAGACAACAAGGGGCCTGTTGGTGGCGAGGGCCCAGGTTTCCTCCTGGTGAACAGTTGCCTTTGTGAACTAGGCACAGCTCTCCAGAAGGTGGAGGAGGGGTGGGGGCAGGGCTCCCCTCTTTCCAGCAGGGACTCCTATTTTTTTTAAAGTCTCCTTCAAGAGGATGAAAACAAACAGTAGGTTTGCCTGGACCATGTCCAGCTCGTGTAATCTTAGAGCCACCGTGGGTGGCGGTGATAGGAGCCAGCCTCTGTAACCCGAGCCCGGAGCCACTCAGAGGCAGCTTGTTGGGGATGCTCCAGCAGGTTCCCGTGGATATCTTTGTCTCTACCGAGTAGTGATGATGCTTGCCTACCTACACACTCAGGAGCCTTGTGGGCCAGGACATTCAGGGCACCTGGGGAGGTGGCCTGTGCACGGGGAAGCCAACCCAGTGGGCCAGGGGCTGCCCTTAGCCTCAGGGTGGGCAGGACCCTGCTAGGTTTCTCAGGGAGCCCTTCTTTGTGTCTGAAGATGCTCAGGTGTACCTTTTATGCATATTTATACCAGCAGTGCCCACATGCACATGGGTACCATGCCCTGTGTAGAGAGGGGACCTTCCCCCTGGAAATCTGGCTCTGTGACACTTTCTGCCTAGGGTGGAGGTTCAGAGGCCACCTTGAGTAAATTCCATGCTGCTGTTTGAACTGGCTGGGTTGCTGTGTGGTGCTGGAGGAGACCGGGGGAGGTGACCAACTTCTGAAGTGGAAGGTTCGTTAGAGGAATTCCAGGAACACAGTTACCAAGGCTCTTTGGCTTATGCTGCCTTCCCTCTGGCCTGTTCTTGACTTTGAGTCCTGGCTCCTGACCATGAGCAGGGCATGTGTACTAGCCTGTCAGCCCCACACTGGCCAGTGGGTCACGGGCAACAGGATGATAATAAAAGTCTGCAGTACAGAGATGATTTCTAAGCCTGTTAACAGGGCACATATTATTCCTATATTATTACTTAGTATGGCTCTGAGGTACTAAGTAATCTTCCCCAGGTTGTCCTGGTTAGTAATGGTGGAGCTGGGGTTTGGAACCTGTCTGGCTCCTAACTGTGTATTCTGCCCATCGTGTCTTACTAGGTCACTGCAGGATCACTGGCCACAGGCCAGAAGTTTTGCCAGGGGCTTCTACATAGCTTATTTAATCCTCAAAACAGCTCTGTGAGGTAGGTTTTGTTCTGATGGTTTATTCTGATCATTGTGAGTCTCAGAGCATGTGAATTACTTGCCCTGCTGCAAACATTGGGAGGGTCTTTCTGCTCCTGAAAGCCACATTCTCTGTGACACCTTAGATGCCCACACCTGCCTTTCGATAGGAGGTGCGGTCTTGTCTTTACCAAGAGGCTTGGCGTCTGGCCAGGTAACCACTTCTGATACCTGCCCCTCCCCTCACTGCCTGCAGATTGCAACTTTTATACTCCTCCAGACAGCCACATATCCTGCTGCAGACATCAGGGTTATGTCCTTGCTGCCCACGGGCTCCCCACTTGGCCTACCCAGTGGCCTGGCCACAAGATCACTCTTTCTCCTCCCTCACCTCCTGCGCAAAAGTGACTGTTCCCTGTCACTTCCCCTCTGTCACTCTGTACATACCTCCATTACAGGCAGACCACAGAAATGGCTGTTTGCCTCCCTGACAGACAGATTTCTTGCGGGAAGAGACTGTGCCTTAGGTTCTGGAAACATGCGGAAGAATAACACATAATAGGTGTTCAGTAAATGGTTTATGAATTAGGTAGAATTAAGCTGTTAGATGTAAATGTTCTTCTTTTCTGATCTAATGCTTTTTATGTTTGATGTTTAATAGGGTGAGAATTTTCCATGTGCCAAAATGGGTCCTGGTGGTAAGCGTAGGACAGGTTTAATTTTTAACTCCAAATTTTAACTGCATGCTATGTGTACTATGAGTATATGGCTATGAGCATATGAGTGTATGAATGTCAAGAAATTCATGGAGTTTAAAATTTGGGCTCATTTACTACCAGTGTGATTTGGTTGGTGTGGTAAAAGGCCTCAGATCTGCCTCTGGGTCCCACTACCAGGTTTGGGGACCCTGGCCCTAGACTGATGGGGTGCCCAGTGGATACCTTGCAGCCTTTCTCCTGGCCCCTGCTTCTGGGTGCCTCAGAAATGAGTCAGAACATGTGCAGCGTGGGCTTGTGCGGGTGGCAGGGAGCCCAGAATTAGCTCAGCTGTGTTTTAGCAGGGCTGCAGCAGGGAGGAGGTGGCTGTGCCAGGCTGGGGGCCGAGAGGCAGGCAGCCCTTAGCTACACAGAGGTCAGCTCTCAGGAGCCATCACAGGCCTCCAGGCAGTGGGGGGAAGCCTGCTTTGTGCTTGGCACACACCCAATTGCAGGTGAACAGTGGGTGAGAGAAGGAGGCCAGTGCAACCAACCACAACTAGTGCAGCCCCAGCACAGCTGAGACAAATGTGGATGCCGGGTGAGCATGGCCAGGTCATTCCTGAGGAGTGAGTGGCAGACAGGTGTGGGCATCACTGTGCTCGCTGGTCACATTTTGGTAGCTCAGTGCCTTTACCTGTCTGCAGCACACCTAGTCAGGCAGAGCCCCGCTGAACCCAAGCTGATCCACCACTAGAAGGGAAGGTCTCCTTCTCTGTCTAGCGTTCTTTTACTCTTCACAAGCACCCTTTTTGTTCAAAGGGTGGGAGTGGTTAGCATGGGTATTTTAATAGATTGCAAAATGCTTTGTTTTCCCTTGCCCCTTTTCCTGTTCTCTCCAATCTCTGGCATAGGTGTGTTGCCCAGGACGCCAGTGGTTGTCACCAGAGACAACAGGGCAGTAATACCGCTCCTACTGTTCAAGTGTAAAACACAAGGGCAGGCTTCAGGCTTCCCAGGAGTAGGGAGGGGCCTGGCACTTGTGTTGCCACCAAATGAATCAGCTAGGTGGAACGGTGGAGTATTCAATCACATGTCTGTCAGCACTGTTCTAGAAAAAATATTTTCAGAGGTTCTGGTATGCAGTATGGGTACCCGATGTCACCTCTGTGGTTTCCCCACTGCCATGTGAAATGCACGCGAGCAGAATGATTGGTGTGCTTGAGATTTCAGTGGGCTTAATTAGGTGAGTTGTAGAACAGTTTGGGGAAGAAAGCAAAGCATCCAAAGGTTTTCAGGGTGGCCCAGCTTAGAAGCTCAGCAAGTGATTTCTGCCTCGGAGCCCAGGCCTGTGCTCGATTGCCTGTGTTTGTGTTCGGGAGGCCACAGTGGGCTGGTTCTGAGCATAGAGAGCCTGCTACCAGTGTTCTGTCCTGCAGAGGATCAGTGCTCCCATCCCTGAAGGTGCATCCCCACTTCTGCCCTTGCACCAGCTTTGATCCAGCCAGCCTCATCAATGCTGGACATAGGAGGATCTCAGAAGGGATGTGATGGACCACACCCAGACCCAGCAGATGAATGGGCAAGTCTGAGAGCGGGGACCACGCTTCTGCAGCACACCTAGCTTTGTCCCATTAGTGCCTGATCTAGGGCTCTCCACACAGAGGTCCAGGACTCTTCCTACATGCTTGTGGGCTCACACCCTTTCCAGTCCCTCTCCTGGTACCTGGGGCCAGTCCCTGGGGACATTTGTGCAAGGGTCCCACGAGTCTGAAGAAACTTTCCTCTTGATAGAGCCATATGTTTTTTTCAAGGTACAGTGTGTACCCAGAAGTCTTGTTTGGGCCCCATATCACCTGTGAGGTGGGTAGGTCCAGGGTTAATGTCCCTCTTTGAAGGACAAGGTACCTGAGGCCCAGAGAGTGGAAAGGGCGCATGTGTGTGTTGGGAGCAGAATCACCAACATAGAGGCTGTCTCGCCTCTCACGTAAGCACCTTGCCTGGGGGCCTGCTGCCCGACATTGTCCCACCAGGATGTCCTGCCAGACCTCACCCAGAACTCTGGGATGTAATGACCCCGTTGGTGAGCCTCAAACTGGGGAATCTTGGAGGAAAAATAAGATCCAGAGATCAGACAACTTCTGTATTTTCCAAATATGAACACCGAAGCCAAGAAGAGTGAAGTAATTTGCAGTAGGTTGAATGTTGGAAAGAATTCTTTTGGGAAGTTTTAAAGAAAAAAAAATCCCAGTCAAGTTTCTAATTCTTGGCCAGCAACATCAGTATATTTGTGTCACAGCTCCTCTTAACATTGAAATGCCGCAGGCCTGGGATCTTAGCTGGATACTCCACTTGGTGGCAGCCATCTGGGTTTGAGGACAATTTCTCAACCTTTCTCGAAAAATAGAAGGTTTCTTAGATTGTTCTGATTGTCTGTGCCAAGTTTGTTGAAACCTGAGTCCTGAGCTGCCCCTTTCACTAAGAGGTGGCTGTGTACGATCTTGAGCTGACCAGCTGATCTGTATCACCATATTTAATCCTCCTGTTAACCCCAGTGAGTAGGTGCAGTGACGAGCTCTGCTTTGAACAAAAGGAAACATGGCCTTGCCAGGGTCACCCACGCAAACAGACCCAGGCCTGGCATACTCTGAAGCCACACCCTGACGTGGACGTAGGAGGGAGGGACGTCCTAACTCTGACACACTAGGCTCTGAGGCTATTCCTTGTCTGAGGGAAATGTTCGGTTTTCACTGTGAGCTAGAGCTGATTCTGCTTCTGAGGGGTCCTCAGAGCAGTAGTTTGGGAAATGAGGAACTTCTCAGAGTACATTTTCAGAGAAAACATGCTGACTGCTTTCCTCAAAAGGCATGTGGGGTTTCCTGCCTGAGCTTTGGTCTGTCCCACAGCCCCCTTGGTGAGAGGTCTCTGAAATCTGCTTCCTGCCCCTAGGAGCAGCTGGAGGAGGGGATGGAGCTTAGGCAGGGGGCAACGCTAGCCTGGGGGGACAGGGAATAGAATTCCCACAAGTGTGCTGTCGGGGAGAAAGGACCCAATGAGGAAGACTGCTTGGTGTTTTGTTAAGCTGGAGGGTTGAGATCTGTACATGCGGCAGTTTCCTCCTTCAGGATTAAATTACCCCTCTATGAAAGCGGCCAGAGCTCTGCTACCCATTTCTTTTGTTGTTGTCTTCCCTCAGCCCCTTTGCTGGCCCTTTGCCATGCCCTCTCATGGGCTTTGGACCTGGGGACAGGCTCTTTGAGATTACAGGTGGCACTGGAACAGGGTTCTTCTGGCCAAAAGGGAACAAGGCAAAAGGAGCAGCTGGCCAGGTGGCTTGGGGTGTGCTCCCCAGTGGAGTGTTCAGTGCCAGACCCCTGCTCCCTTGGGAGACCAGTCAGTCTGGGCATCAGATTTCACCTGGCCTTAGCAGAGCAGCAGCAGGAATGTGCGGGAGGGAGGAAATTCCACGTTGCATGGCCAGTGTTTGCTCATGTCGTGCAGCCTGATGGCTCCTTTAGCTTGCATTTGCCGTTTTCATGAATGGTAGTTTGATGGCACTTTCTTGGGTCCAAATTAAATGGAAACATTCTGAACCTCCTCTGGCATCCTTGGTCTAATAATCAGGACTGCCTTCTCAGACATTTCATAGGGATTTTTCCATACCTGCCCTCCTCCTCTTCTAATGCACAGCAGTTTACCTTGCACAGCTATTACATGGAAATCAGAAGAAAATTGAACCCAGTACAGAAAATCATTTTATGAACAAACAAGGATCCCCTGAGAAGCACAGGGGCTCTAATGCAAATATCATGAAGGGGAATTTAAGAATTGGCTACTGCTGTCTAGGGCTCTGGAAAATATGAATTTCATGGTGTGCTCAGAAGCCTTACACAGAAATTGCCTGACAGCCCTCTGCCAGTCTCTCCTTAGTCTTCATTAGAGAATCCTCATAGGACTCTCTGAGGGACCAGGGTTTCTGAAATGCTGATTTGCTGTGTGAGGCTTAAAATTGGGACACATTTATGCAGCCTGTACTCTTAGAGTTCAGATTAAGCTTTTATTTCTTTTTATTTTTAAAAAATACTTATTTTGAGAGAGACAGAGAAAGTGCAAGCAGAGGAGGCGCAGAGGGGGCGCAGAGGGAGAGAGAGAATCTCAAGCAGCCTCCATGCTCCGCGCAGAGCCAGACATGGGGCTCGATCCCACGACTTCGAGATCAGTACCCCAGCCAGTATCAAAAGTCAGACACTCAACCAACTGAGCCACCCAGGTGCCCCTCGGATTAGGCTTTTAAACACAGGGGTGGAGAAGACAAGTTTCAGGTAGTGGGCTTTTACTGTTTCTACCTCTGAACCTTTAGGACTATTCTGCTAGTTGTACAGAAGAAAACAGAGACTCAGACCCAGCTGAGAGAAAATGGGTGAGGTGTAAATGAAATTAATTTCTGTGTAAATGGACTTTGAGTAAAAATTGTGAGGCTCAGTCCACTTCTCCAGGGCAGACCTTGGCCTTTCATAGATTCTAAATACTTCATAATTCTGCTACTTCTCTGATGGAGGCAGTGACAGAGGGAGGTCATTGGATCTGTAAGCTGCCTTGGAAACCTGAGCCTTTGTCTGTTGTCCGGGACAAGCGGCAGCTTGTACCAGGGAAGGGAGGGGACGGCTTTTTCAGGTATTTATCTGCCTGATAGACATTCACGGTGATAGGGTGAGTTTGAGTTTGAGTTTTTATTTGGGCTGATAAAATCTTTCTGTTCATGTTTAAACAGTTAGGTTGACAAGCCATCCGTAGGCTGTAAATGGGAGAAGCCGTGGAATCATCTAGCTGGGTGGTCGGGAAGGACTATTGGCCTCGCCCCTACTCAGACCCCTAACTGCTGTGCCAGGGCCAGGCATTTACTAGGAAAATAACTTTAGTTGGAGGATTGACTTTGTCCTGCATTTGTAGGAGAGATAGTGTGTGACCCATTCCTGCCCCTCAGCCAAGGATTTGGAAGTCTCTAGAAGAGACCTGATACTTGAAGTTGACCTCAGAGCTCTCCAGGCCATATATTTGGGTTCCTCTGCCCTCATGGCTAGTCTTCCAGATGATGTGGCCAGTCAGTCCACTGGTTACAGCTTTGAACACAGGAGGAGCTCCTGCTACAGTTGTAGCTGGGCTTGTCCAGAAAGCTGTGAGAGAAGGTCCTGTTACTCCAGCCTTCAAACTGCAGGTCTGCATCTGGTGTCAGACCTGAGAACTGGCCTCATGTTCCCATGGGTTTATCTGAAGGTATGTATTTTATTCCTGAAGTCTTGCCAGATTTGCACAGGTGTTTAACCAGTGTCAAAGCATTTGTATTTTCTGCTTCAAGAAAAACTTTATCATCAGTTCTTTTTATGTGGTCTCATGGTAGGTAATTTATTTTATAGTCTCTTCCACACAGCAGCCAGAGTCACCTTTTAAAATATAATCACACTTCCCATTCCAGCCATGATGGGGTAATAAATGTTAGATTTATTCTCCTTTCCTGAACAGTTATGATATCAGACAAAATAATATGAAACAACTGTTTCCAAGAATGGAGCATCACTCAGTTCAAGTCTGTGATCCAGATGGAGTCAGGCTCCATGTTCATCCTGGCTTTCTGTTGGGGAGTACCTCTGCAGCCAAGGCATAGGGAAGTGGATACCAACAGAGAGCTGATCAGAGGAAACAGAAATCAGAATTTTGGGATGCTGAGGCAGCTGGAGTTTGTGGAGCAGAGAGTGGAGAGTAGGGTTCCAAGCAGAGCAAGGACTTCAGAAACCTTCAGTGGCCCCCCAGACCCTTACATAATACTAATCCATGTTTACATAGGACAAGACTCTTTGAGGTTTTGAGCAGAGAACAACTCCTAGGGGCTGGATATTGAGCTGAATGGGGATTCTGGAGGTCACATGGTGCTGGGATAGGTAGAGTTCTAACCTGCTGGAGTGAGGAGACCTTATGCACTCCCTGATCTTTTACCTGAGGCCACAAAAAAGCCACACCTTAAAAGTAGGGGTTCTCTAGCCTGTACTAAGGACCATACTAAACCCACTGTATCAAAACCTAAAAAGAAGCCTTATTAGGATAAGATGATATGCTAGTCAACTGCCTGGTAGAATAAAACTCAACACTACTTAAAGTATTATCTGTAATATCTAGCACATAATAAAAAGTCACTAGACATGCAGGATAGTGTGATTGATAACAAAGAGAAAAAAGTCAATAGATATAAACCCATCTAAGTATAATGGGCAACCAGGGGTTTCAGTAGAGAAATGGAAATTTAAGAAACAACCAAATAAAAATTCCAGAACTGAAAAATACAGTATCTGAAATGAAAAATTCACTGGGTGACTCTAATAGCAGTTTGGGCACTGTAGAAGAAAATATCCATGAACTTGAAAACAGATCTATAGAAACAATTCAAACTGAAGCACAGAGTGAAAAAAAAAACATAGAAAAAAAATTAACAGAGCCTCAGTGACATGTAAGAGATAACATCAAGTAGTCTAGCATATGTGTAGTTGAAATTCTATCAGAAGAGAGGTTGGGGCAGAAAAATATTTGAGGAAATTTCCTCAAATTTTATAAGAAAGAAATTCCAGTCTATAGACTCCCAAATATCAAGGAATCCCAAGCAGAGTACACCCAGAGAGAACCACACCTAGGCGCACTGGAATTAAATAGTCTCTTCCACACAGCAGCCAAGGAAAGAAGATGTATTACATGTAAGGGGACAAAAGTAAGGATATGGCTGACTTCTTATCAAAACAATTTTGTTTTGCTTTTTGTTTTGCTAAAAACAAAAGATAAAAAATAAAAGCAGCCAAAGGAAAGAAGATGTATTACATGTAAGGGGACAAAAGTAAGGATATGGCTGACTTCTTATCAAAACAATGCAAAGCAGAAGACAATAAGATATTGTCTTTAACATTCTGAAAAAAAATATCTCTTTCAAAAATGAATGTGAAATAAAGACATTTTCAGATTGACAAAAGTTGAGAGAAGCTGTTCCCTGTGAACTCGCAGAATAAGGATCATTAAAGGAAAGTCTTCAGCCTGAAGGGAAGTGCCACCAGATAGACTGTGGATCCATAAGAAGGAATGAAAAGTGCCAGAAATGAGAGATATGTTGTAAACATAAAATAATTCATTTTCTTATTTTAAAATTTCCTTAAAACGCAATTTATGGTTTAAAGCAAACATGGTAACAATTTATTGAGGAGTTTATAACGTATGTGACAATAAAAAGTGTGTACAAGGGACAAGAGGGTAAATGAAGAGTACAGACAAGCAATAGGAAATAATCAATAAAAACAGAAGTTGGCTTTTAAAAAGATGAATAAAATTGATAAACTCCTGAGAAGACTAATCAAGGAGAGGAAACCAAATTTGCCACTATTAGCAATGAAAGAGGGCCTATAACATACATTTTATAGATATAAAAAAAGATAATAATGGAGTATTATGAACCACTTTGTATCAGTAAATTCAGTAAATTAGATGAAATAGATAAATTCCACGAAAGGCACAAATTACTGAAATTGACACAAGAAGACTTTTTCACAAAGCAAATTCCAGGCCCAAATGGTTACACTAGTGAATTTTAGGAAATATTTAAGGAAGAGATAGCACCCATATTACACAACCTCTTTCAGAGACGAAAAGGAAAGAGGAAAACATTTTGCAAATAATTTCACAAGGCCAGCATAACCATGAGTTAAAAGGAAGGAAAAGAAGTTACTGACGGATATTTCTGGAGAACATAAGGTCACACACACACACACACACACACACACACACACACACACAAAATAACAAAACACTAGCATACTGAATACGACAGTATATAAAAAGAATGATACCTCATGCCCAAGTGGGATTTCCTAGGAATGCAAGGTTGGTTTAACATCTGAAACTCAGTGAATGTAATTCACCACATTAACTGAACAAAAAAAACAATATATGATATGTGCTGTGAGTAGATGCAGAAAAAAGCAATTGACAAAACTTAAAGCCTATTTATGATCAGAAACTCTCAGGAAACTCAGAATAAAAGGGAAATTCCACAATGTGTTAAAGGACATCTTTCAAAAGCCCACAGCTGAAATCCTTCTAAACTGTGAAACATTGAATGCTCTCCCCCTCAATCAGGAGTAAGGCGATGAAGTCTTCATGTGCCACTCCATACAGCACAGTACTGGAAGTCCCAGTCCGTGTAATCAGGCAACAGAAGAAATAAAAGCCATAAGGGTTGGAAAGGAAGAAGTGAAATTATCTTTGTTTGCAGAAGACAGAATTCTATAATCATAACTAATAATTGAATTTAGCAAAGTCACAGGATATATGGTCAATTTGCAAAAATTGATTGTGTTTCTTCACATTAACAAGAGTGATTAGAAGATGAAATTGAAATGTGTCCCAGTTGTGCCAGCACTGTACTTGCAACCTTCTAATGACAACTTACTTAGAATAAAATTCAAAGTCTTGCCCGTGTGCAACAAGGCCCTCTTGCCATGTGTGCTCCTCTCCCTTGGCACCCACCATGTCTCTAATCTGTCCCTGTTACCTCCTGGCTCCCTCTGCTGTGTTCCCTCCTGGCTTCCTCTGCTGTGTCAGGGCTTTTGACTGTGTTCAGGGCTTTGCACTCCTCTGTGCCTGCATGCCCATCCCCTACATACACCCATGGCTCACTGCCTCACTCCACTCAGGTGTCTGCTCACCTGTCCCCTTCTCATAGAATGCCTTCCTGGTCACCTTGTTTAAAATAGCACCTCCGTACCTCAGTTTGGTTTGTAAAACATTTGGTTTTTAAAGGAAGGTCTTTCCCTCAGCACCATCTGGCATATTGGTTGTTTTGTTTATTGTGTCTCTTCCCCCCTTCGAACATTAGAACAAAGATTTCATCTTTTGTGGTTGTTTGTTGCTGAATCTGAAATGCCCAGCACGGTGCCTGGAACTTAACAGTAGTCAATAAATATTTGTTCCATGAGTTATTGAGAACAAAATGTGCTGGTAAGGATGGGGCTTGGGGGTAAACACAAAAATGAAAGTACTTGGTATGGTAGGCTCTTGAGTTTGCCGTTATCTTTTTTTTGAAAAATCTGTGATTTTAGTGTGAAAGAAAAAGTTTAAAATTGCGATGTCTTGCCGAGTCCTAAAGCAGGACAGGGCACATCTGTAGGGCAACTGTTGTGTACATGGCACTCCATCATTTGCAAAGTGCTTTCTGAACATTGCCACACCAGAGCCACACAGGGCCCAGTGATGCAGTGGGTAGGATGGTGAGGCAGAGAGATGTAGGTACGTGCTTAGGCTGTACAGAGCTGCTAAAACCAGAAGTCCTGGATTTCAATCCCATGTTCCTTTCCACTGCATCCTATCATGGGAAACAGTCCCTGAAACAAAGTTTTTGCGTCGTCACTTGTGAATAGGGCACCCCTGTCCCCGCCCCGCCCAGGTCCCATCTTCATGAGATTAAATGTTCTGGTATGTCTGTTTTGTGCACATGTGCAGAAGGTGAGGCAGCAGGTGGAGCAAGAGAATTTTGCAGATTTTTGTCGAGGTCTGTTTTGAAGACAGGATCTGTGAGAATGGAGGCTGGGGTCAACTCAGCAACAACGCAGATGTTTTCATTGTGAAAAGAGGCACAGGAAGGGCCCTGATAGTCCTGGGGTTGAGTGAGGGCCTCCTAGATCCAAGCCCTAAGGACTCCAGAATGTGGGTTGGCTTCAGCTACGAGGTGGAGAGCCCAGGGAGACTTTTGGAGGAGTCTGTGGGTGTGAGCATTTCTGTTGGGACCTGGCTTTTGTCACATATGCTGCCTGAGCTCTCTAGGTACCAATGGGAAGAAATAAAGGTGGCCTTTTTCTTCTCTGATTGAAATTCGTGTCAATAGACATTCATGGGTACATTGCCAAATGAAGGGGGATTGGGCATTTGTGTGTGGTATCTCATTGGATCCTCAAAATAGACAAGAAAAATGCCTTCTCTGTCTTCTCAGATGAAGAAATAGGCAGTGTGAAATCACATGGATTTCCCAAGGTCATTTCCATATTAGGTAGCACATCTGGGACAAGGATCCACGTCTTAGAACTCCAAGTCAAATGCTCTCTCGGAGGGCTCCACCCAAGATGCCTTGAACTTTCAACAGATTGCCAAGAGTGACAGGGACAAAGAGCGTCATATCATGACTGTAATACCACAAAAACTGCAGCAGGGAGGCTTCCCAAAGATTGTTCTCCAGGAAAGGATGAAGGAGTATGGACCCAAAATAAGGAAAGGGATTAAAATAAACTGGTGTGAGGCATGTGTGAGTAGGTAGGGACCTCAATACCTACTTATATATTCTATGTTAGCTTTCCTCAGTGGCCTCTCACTTTTTATAACACTCACTCTCTCTCTCTCTCTCTCTCTCTCTCTCTCTCTCTCTCTCTCTCTTTCTCTCTCTGGATCATTTTACCTTGTCCTCACCAGTATGAGGCTCTGGTCTGCACAGAGCTGACAGCTGACAGGAGCTTGGAGTATTGCTGACAGTCCTGATGGAGAGCGGCTGGGGCTCCCTTACATGAGCCTGCAGCCCTGGGTTTTGCAGATGTCACTCTTGGCCCCAGAGAATGGACAGAAGAGTGCCACCCAGACTGAGGGCCAAAAAAACTTTTAGCATTTCTGACTGCAGCAGCATTTCTAAGTGTAAGGCTACATATCTCTCTCTCTCTCTCTCTCTCTCTCTCTCTCTCTCTCTCTCTCTGTGTGTGTGTGTGTGTGTGTGTGTGTGTGTGTGTGTGTGTGTGTTTGTAAGGACAATGCTGGAAAGAATGTTTTTTTCCTTCATAACTTAGTGATGCATCAGAAATAAAAAAATTACTACTAAGATAAATTTCCTGAACAATTATGGGGTGAGGCATGTTTAGGATGCTTAGCTCATTGTAGGAATTTGGGGTTAATCAAAATGCCAGTTTTTCATCATTGGTATATTGTTGCTTTAGAAAAAAATTTGTTCCTTGATTTAAGGGTTTGCAGTAGTTTAAAACTCCTCTTGGGTCCCCATGCCCACTGAGACGTGGCTTCTTCTCACAGGCAGAATTATTTTATACAGTGAAGCATTATGTCCTCTCTTATACTTCATTGAGAAATCCTAATAGGACTCCATTATGCTTTTGTTAGGTGAGCTTTTTGAAAGGAGAGGGAAAACGAAGTGGGTTTTCAAATCATGGAATTCTGGAAAGTAACGTGTCCCAGAGGTGGGCACCTGGCAGGTTAAGGAAAGCCGGTCCCTCTGCCTAGTCACTGCCAGGCACTTGCTGGCTTACTTGTCCTTGTGTGAATGTGCACAGTTCAGGGAGACAACGGGTGGGAGGGAGCTGCTTCTGCTTCAGGCTGTTTGGATTTGGGGTGTTGCCTCTGCTGGTTTGCAGGAAGCCTCGGGGAGCTCTTGCCTGCATCTGTGCTGTCCTGGAGATTGGGTTTCCAGAGGGAGGGAGGCTGAGCCCACCACAGAGAAGATAGGAGTAAGCACCCCTGTCTGTGAGTACGGTGCCCCTTATCTGCCGTGCATGAGGCGGGAGAGTGTGCCAGGGCAGCTGCAGAGGGACACCGCACGGGGAAGGGTTTTGTCATCTCGGGACACCAGACTTCCCAGAGGACACCGTGATAAAGCTGATTGTGGACACTGGGACATTTAGTACATTTTCCTAAATAGGTCTGGGAAACATGGAGCTTCTTTGCTTGTCTTAGAGAAATGACCTGCAGAGCAGCATGTGTCCTCCGAATGAAGAGGTGACAGTTGACCCAGGAATACTGAACCCATAGCTTAGGGGGTGACTTGGGGTTCCATGGTTTAGGAAGGCAGGCCATGGTAAGACCCTAGTGTTGGCCTTCTCAGGGTGCTTCTGACCAGTGGGGAGACCCCTATCTAGTGCAAGACTCTTGGTCCTACAGAACCTTCCCTCCAACTTGATGGATGATCGGGTCATGGCAGTAACCAGGGACCTCTCCCCCACCAAGCTCTTTCAAAACTGCTTTTAAAGCCCAAAGCCTGGTTTGCAAATTTGGGATGGCAGATATGTTTACTCTGAAGACCAGCACACCCATGTCTGTGGCTCCAGAGACACCTTCTCAGCGCCCACACACTTGGGGAATCTATTTGGTATTCATAAGATAAACTGTGCATGAAGTTCTCCAGTGAGGGCTTTTCACCATATTATGGAAGGGATTTTTTTTTTCTGGCTGTGGGACATGGGGCATCATTTGCCTTCTCCCAGGCCTAACCCTGGGCCTTGCAGGCCAGAGCCTGTGTGAAGGCATCTGGGGACCCCCTTACCATAGGACGGGTGACATCCTGAGAGAGGTAAGCCCACTCCCATTTGGGTGACTGCATCTGCCCTGACTCCTTTCAGTGATGCCCATGGGAACTGACATCCAAATCTCATTTGCACGGGTTTCCAAGTCACAGTTTTGGATCCTTGAGCCTCCAATGGCAAATTCCATCATTTGCAGATCTTCATACCTTTCTCTGTTGGTGTCCAGTCAGGTAACATTTTGCCAGGATTTGTTTCTTGGCTTCTCTGCTGTTCATGCCTTACTACTCTCAACTAGTTCTTGGGTTCCTTGCAAGGAGGGGCTGGATTTGATTTTGCCTTGTGCTGCTTGCTGGGTACAGCATGTTCTCAGCCAACTGTCGTTCATATGTGCTGATGCTGGATTACACTCGCTGATGATGTGCACCTACACAGGGTTCACCGATTTTGCCCATTCTGGACTCTAGTAAAGACCTAGCCCCTAACTCTAAGTCAGAACCTCTAGACTGTGTCACTTTGGTGATTCAGGACTTTAAGAAAATATGGAAGAATTCCTCATGTGGTGTGGCCCCTGTGGTCTGATGTGATGGCTTTATGTGTGATTGCATCATACATAGGCAAGCACCTTGGATAAGATGCTCAGCGGATGTGACGTCAGCCTGCGGGCCCCCTGACTGAGGTGCCAGCGCTGTGTCAGGACCCCCAGGCCATGTGGGATGTCCACTTCGCCCTCCAGGGCTCTGAGCTCTCGAGAAGGAGAGCCCTGGGACTGTGCTTTTGTAGATGCCCTGTGTACTGTATGTGTATGTAGCATCAGGGTCTCCCTGAGCATCCGGGATAGGCAGACCCTTCGTCAGGGGACTGCTTTCTCTGCTGTGTGGGAACCAAAGCAAAAAGCCATTTGTGTTGTGCTGGCAACTTTCCTGCTGCAGCAGAGGCTCCAAGGACTTCTCATGGTCAAAATGGTCCCCATTTACTGAGCTCTTTCTATGACCAAGCCCCATGTCAACATATCTTCATTTAATTCTCAGAGGCCTTGCAAGGAGGCATGGCCCCATTTCACAGATGAGAGAGCAAAGAGAGGCCACCTTGTTCTAAGCGGCAGAGCCAAGATCGAAACTCAGGGCCTGCAAAGCCCCGTGCTTTTAAAGCCCTAACCCAATGCCTCCCCTCCCCACCCCACCCACCTCTTTCCTTGTTGAACCACTTCCTGTCCAAAGTGAGGAGAGGGGTGTGGTTCTTCTTCCTGGGGAACTTCATTCCTTCACCCAAGGACTGCTCCTGTCACAGAAGGTGGAGCTGGATGCCAGGCTCCTCCTCAGACGAAGCTCTGTCCTGGCAGCCACCATCACAGGTGAACCAAAACCATCTGATCATTTCCTTGGCTGCTTAGCTCCTCCCAGAAAGGCTTTGGGAGGAGGTTTGGATCTCTCTTTGGCTGGGCTTGAGCCTTTGTGTCATTTTCGGGGTGCCAGTCAGGATGGGACAGCGTGCGTGGTTCTCCTGGGAGGCCTGCCCTCCTCAGAACTTTGTTAACAGCCTACCTTCCCTACCCCAGATGCACACAGTTGTCAGTCAGGCCCTGAGTCCCACCTCTGCTCTTTTTCTGTCCTGACTTTCTGCAACCTCTCTAGAAAGCCAAGGGGAGGTGACAGGCACTGGAAGGAAGAGTTGTTGCCGCCCGGGTTTTGTGGCCTGGCTCTGGCTGCCAAGGGGACCAGGGCACCCTATACACTGGGCCACCAGTCCAGCCCTTGCTTTCCCATTGGGCCAAGATTTTGCCAAACACATTTCGGGGGGTGGGGTGGGGGTCCCAGCCTCAGGCCCTCCGTCATCAGGCCTGCCCTGACTTTTCAGCCTTTTTTCTTTCATTTCTTCCTTAGCCACACTTTTTCCTCCAGTCTGATTGGGACAGTCTGTCTGCTGACCACATCTTGCCCTTTGCTCTCAGGTGTTCCCCTGTGTTTGTACTGCCACCCCAACCCCCATTTCTTCACCCAGACACACCCTCACCTGTCCTTAGAGCACGGCTGTGGTGCAGCTTAAGAGTGTCCCCCCAAGCGGTCCAGACTTAGAGCCATCTCAGCCACTGGACCATCCATTTGGCACCTGATTGTGTTCTGACTTAAGGACATTTTTTCTTTCTCCTGGAGACTTGTTTTACTTGTTATGTCTGTCTTTTCCACAAAACTATAAGGTTGTACGAGGACTCCTGTTTTGTAATTTTTGTCATACTTGGGTGCTTACTAGAGATTTTTAACTTTGAAGAAAGGATTGGAGTCTTGTCTTACCCCTTTGTGTTGCCGAGTGGCCAGTGCCATGCTGGGCCCATGGCCATTTCTTGTCAGTGGACAGACGGGCTATGTGAAGAAGAGTGGCTGCATGGAGTTTTGATAGAATTGGAACGTGGGCTGAACGGACTGGCTCATGTGGCAGCAGGTGCATTTAATGTTCTCTGCCACCACTCTGCCTGGAGCAAATGTTGCCCCTTCTGTACTTGGGCCTCTCTTAGGTTCAATGAAACAGAGGGCTTATTTCTGGTGTCTTGGCTTTATGGGGGCCTGGTAGCCATGAACTTGCACAGGATTTTTCCACTTACCACAAGGGCCTGGATTGTGATTGCTTTCTGGATTTCAGCCTCTGTGTTCCTCCTTTTGGAAAAAAGCACCCTTTCTGGCAGAAATTAGTGCCTTCTTCTATTTAAGAAGGAAAAAAAAGTGTGTAAAACAGACTTCTGGGGTCCTATACAGGAAAACAGTCTGCCCTTAAGCCATTTGAGCACCATGGTGGCATTTATGTAGCATTTGGTCTTTATGGTTTGTGGTGACAAGACACAAGGCCTCCCTTCCATGCATCCACAGAGGCTCCATGCTGTGCTGCTGGGGTGGAGGAGGCAGCAGGAGGGTGTTTGGTGTCTGGAGGGCCCTGCCGAGCTCTGGACAGTGTGGTGGCCACAGGCAGGTGCTGTGTCTGGGTAGACAAGGCCTGGCCCCAGGAAGTTAGGCCCTTGGCTGCAGCAAGCCCCTCTGAATAAGGTGCATGTGTCCTGAGCCCAGAGCATGCTCACTGTGGCGAGGTAAAAGGACTCCAGCTGTGCCCTACCTGATCAAGATCCTGGAAGAGCTGGTTGGCTTCCCTTTCCCAAACTTCATGACATTATCTGAGCATCACATTGGCGCTCATCACATGATGCCATGCTCTGATGCTTTTCTTGTGGGCACACCTTTTTTCCCTCATGACTGCAGGGAAGTGAGGACTTAATTCTCAAATCTCTTCAAGACCCCCATATTGCCTACCAAGTTAACTTGCACAAGGCCCTTTAAATGAGTAGCGATTGTTGACTGTTTTTTTTCTTTTTTGTGTAAAAAGGTGCAGTAGAGCTCCAACAGCCAGCAATAAAACTCCACATTCCAGACAAGTGACCAATAGAGAATTTTCCTTCAGCTGATTCTGTGGTCTTTGTATCTTGATCTTTATAGATCAATTCTTCATCAGCTGTATGTGAATTCACCATTTGGGAAATATATGTGACAAATGGTACATCCCATATTAGCTTCCCCAAGTTGCTCAGCAAGTTTTGGGGCTCTGTGACCCACCTCGTTGATCATGAAAGCTTGAGGAGCACCGTGATTTAAATCACACCTAAGCAAGCTGCGGTGGGGGAAGTCTACTGGCTGAAGGAAACCTCACAGTGGGCTCCACAGTTTGGGGACCATCTGGAACATTGTCCCTTGAGGGCAGAGAGATGCACCACCTCTCTGTTCCCAGCACTGTGCTGTGTGCATGCAGGCACCCAGTAAAGTTTGGGGAATAGATTGTCAAACAAGCATGCCATTCCAGAGTTGCCTCGTAGCTCAGAATTCTATGAATAGCTGAAGACAAGAGTGCCCGTGCTCCTTCTCTCTCGTTTTGTAAGAATGGTAAGGAAAACTGGTAACTAATGCTTAACTGTATCTCCCAAGTTAGGTATGGAAGGAATCAAAGTAAAGGTTAATTGTTCTTCTTTTCACTGGGTTACAGGGATCATCCCTAACTTTAGGAGCTAAAAGTGATCAAAAAAGTTATATCCAATGGAACCTTCAGGGCTTTAGTGTTTTACTAATCTTTTTCAGCAGAAGTCACTGATTTTCTGCGTACTCCATATTATGGTTTTGATTTGCTGCTATTGGGGCACCTGTGGCAGAGAGACAACATCTTTGGCATTTATGAAGGAGAAAGTGCAGGTGATAAAAGGAGCAGAGCAAATATACATTTGCAGTGCTATCAGTGCTTTTGTGTTTAATACCAGAAGGGTAAAAGGAACGACTATTGATTTCTGCCTCATCTGGGATGAATCTCAAAAGCATCATGCTTAGTGAAAGAAGTCAGTCTCAAATTGTTATATACTGTACGATTCCATTTTTGTGACATTCTCGAAAAGACAGGACTACAGTGACGGAGAGCAGATCAGTGGTTGCCAGGGATGGGGGAGGGGGAGTGTGTGAGTGTAAAGGAGCAGCACGGGGAAGATTTTTGGGGGGTGATGGAACTGTTTTGTATCCTAGCTGTGGTGGTGGCTACATAAATCTATACATAAATCTATATATTGACATACCCATTGAACTGTGCCCCAAACCACATCAGATTTACTGTATGGTAATTTAAAAATAAAATAACAACAGAGGGGTGAGCAGTGCCTGAATTGTGTGGTCACTGACAGCAGGTTCAGGCCCCCGCTTCTCCCCCAGAAGTAACTACCTCTGTGCTGAGAAGTTTAGAAAGATCTCCATCCCAGGGCTCACGTCTGTGTCATGTCATTTGGCAGACGGTTGTCAGGGTGTTCCCAGGGTTATGATCTGTGTTTCTCTGTTGTGTGAAAGATGGTGGCGTTTGCACCTCGGCTCCAGACTTACCCCCCAGGGTGTATTAGGGTGCGGATTTGAGTGAGTTTTTTGACCCTCCCAGGATTTCCTTTTGTAAGGGTTTATATGAACATTTACAGGAATGTGTTCATATGAATCAACAGATTTAGAACATTTACTCTTCTTCGGCTGTTAATGTTTTTCTTTCTTTGCAAACATGCCTGTGTCCAGGACTGCATGCATCTTCATTTCTGTCTGTCCAGCACCACTGAGTCTCCTGTCTCAGGGAGTGATCTACCACCCACTCACTTGCCTGATTCTGAAATCTGGAATTGATCCTTATTATTCCTTAGCAGCCTTGCTTTACACCATGTAAAGCATGTCTTATATGTTCCGTCTTCCTAATAGCCCCCAAATCGGTCCATTGCTCTCCATGGACCTGTGCTGTCAACCCTTCCGCTCCTGGCTCAACCCTTCAACCAAGAGGATCTTTTTGACCCTCAAATATCATTCTCCTGCTGAAAATCTTGTCAAAATATAAACCAAACACCCCAATGTGGCTTAATACTCTAGAATCATCTAGCTTTACCCTGCTTCTTTTTCTTTTTTTTTTTCTTAACAGGTTGGTGTTCTTCCTGGTTCGCATTTTTATTTTTTTTTTAAACATTTTTATTTATTTTTGAGACACAGAGAGACAGAGCATGAACAGGGGAGGGGCAGAGAGAGAGGGAGACACAGAATCCAAAGCAGGCTCCAGGCTCCGAGCTGTCAGCACAGAGCCCGACGCAGGGCTCAAACTCATGGACCGCGAGATCATGACCTGGGCCGAAGTCGGACGTCCAACCGACTGAGCCACCCAGGCGCCCCTACCCTGCTTATTTTTCTAGCTCAACATCCCTACCATTCCCTAGTCCAGAGCTCACACTTCTTACTGTGTCTTGAACAGGTTCTGTTCACTTGGGCCTCTGTGCAGAATGCCATTCCCTGTATTTGAATTGTGCCCCCCACCCCTGACCACACACAGTATTTGTCTGGCAAATTTTCTATTCATCTATCCATCCTCAGCCTAGATATGCTCTCTTCTGTGCTGAGCATCCTTCCTTCCTGGCCTCAGAGTTGCCTGTTCTGTCCTGCCTGCCATCTGCCAAACTGGATCATAATTGCCCTCAGATCTTTGCAGGCAGGGTCCTCCCTGTGCTGTCACTGTTGTGTCCCTGGTACTGAGCACAGTGCTTACAGCTGGAAGGAACATTTTTTACAGTGGTGGACAGAGTCATTTGTAAATCCCAGAATCGGCAGACCAGCAGAAATCTAATGACCTTGAGGAGCCAGTGCCTGTTTTCTGAATTGCTTATGGTCTGGTCAGGGAAAGAGTAACTGTTTGTTAATCCATGTGACACAGACTCCTGATGTCACTGCAGGAAAGCACAGGAACTGAAGGAGTTGAGGTGGCTGGGGACCTTCCCAGGATCCTCTTCCTACATCTCTCTGCCTGTTGTGTCTGCCTCTCACCATAGACTGACCCCCCCTCCTTCTCACGCTCACTAACACTGAGCCAAGAGGGCCTGCCCCTTGCCCCCTGTGTGTGGCTTTAGGAGTTTTTCTGTCACATTATAGGGGGAATCTCATCCAGTATTCTGTTATGTGGCCACTGTGCCCAGCATCTCTCTCTCTCCTTCACACTGTGTTTACATGGTGTTCTTGTGGTGTTGCTTCTCTGCTCTAATCAATGTGGAAACACTTTGCATTTTGGCCTCTGGTGAGCTATCCCCCTCCTCTAGAGTGGTCCTGAGCCAAATTTCCATAGAGATGTGGTGGGGAGGGAGCATTCTCTGCCTTCTCCCTCTTCCTGCTCCTCTGTACTCATCCTACACCTAAAAGGATGGCTTTCCACTTGAGAAACACAGTGTCTTCAATCAGAGTTTGAGCACACGTATTGCTGATTAGAATCCATGATGGGTTCCCAAAGCAGTCTCTGTCTTCTGATCTGTCCTGGAACTGTTGCTGGAAGTGCCTGTGTGTAGCTCTGTTTGTCAGGGATTTCTGGAAGCTCTGGGATTGGGTGTCTGGCTCATGTTCTCAGGCTCGAGACCGAGGTGATTGTGGGAAGCTAGGCTGGGTGAACCTGCTCAGTCCCCCTGTTGGGCCCCTAGGCAGGATGGTGGGTGTACCTTGTGCACAGGGCTGGCTCAGCCATCTCTGAAGTTGGATCCAGTGCTAAGCTGAGCCAGCCTGCCTTCCTGGTCTTAACATTCCTTTGAGGAAGTTTTGTTTTGCATCTCACAGCCATCAAGGGGAAGGGCAATCCACAGATTGCTGAGAAGCTCTGCTGGCTTCACAGTTCTGACAAGGCCAAGGGCATATACCTGTTCTTGTTAAAGCCTTGTCTGATTTCCTGATTAAAAACAGACCTCCAGGAACTGGGAACTTTCGAGGTCTTGGGGTTATGACCACTGCCTTTGTGGCAGGACCCTTGATTTGTCCTGGCTTCCCAGTGACCACCCAGTGGGGCACATGGTCAAGTCACTGGCTTTCCCAGGTCTCTGTTTCCTCACCTCCCCAATGAGGGGTTTAGATGAGTTGACCACGGGTTCTCTCCAAAAGTTTGATGTAATAAAGGTATTGTTCCGAGGGTTATGAGTTTGGGGTGGTAGACTAGGCACACGCATCCACTTTCCTGCCTCCTTGGTCCCAATGAAACAATAAACAATGAGGCAAAGAGAAGTGGAGTCATAATACCCTCAGCAAAGTGGGAATGCAGAGGAATCCCTAGAAGGTAAAAACAGATTGGGTTGACAAGGAAACTGGAGCAGAAGACACCACAGCCCAAAACCCTAGACATGAGTCTTTCACGGGAGCCCTGGAAATGCTCCAAGCACCATAGTGTTAAATGGAATTAGAAGAGTCTTCACGGAAACATACTGCAAAGCAGCCAGGGCAAATCTTGACCCCTGGGTAGAACCCTGAGAGTATTCTCTCCACAGTGCTGAAGAGACTGGGAAGTCTGCTTGGGTGGGCTCCTGGCAGTGGTGTTGGGGTCTGAGAGAGAATTGTTGCACAGCCTGAGGTGACTTCAGACCTCAAGGAGAATAAAAAAGTGAAAGATGATGCTGTCCAGGAGTAAAAGACATCACCTGCTTTCTGCCCAGGATCAAGCTGTCTTATTTTTGGCAGTTGTGAGAGAGTCCCAGGCTGCTGGCCTGTCCTACCTACCCAGCCAGAGCCCCGGGCCAGCCTCCCATTCAAAGGAGAGGCCTGAGGGAAATACACTCCAGCAAAACTTTAGGATTGTAAAGGTAAGGAATTTTGTTAAAACTTCTGGAGAGAAAAATCAGGTTGCCCACAAGAGCAGCCTCAAACTGGCAGCAGACTTCTTGTCGGCACCACTGGAAGCCACAGTGGCGTCACATCTGCCACGTTCTGGGGAAGATGGTCTCCAGCCTAGAGTGCTGTTTCCTACTAAACTGTTAATCAAGTGCAAGGACCAGTAAAGATATATTTTCATTCCTGGAGTAGTTCAGAACTTTACCTTTACGTTCCATTTTGTGGGGAAAAAAATTAGTCTTTTAAAAAACCCTCCAGATAAAGCAAAAAACCCCCCCAAACACCAAAAGACAAATACAAGGATTACATGGTGTGCATGAAACAGTGGCAGCTGATGATTCAGAACAAGTGAAGAAAGCTGAAGAGAAATGGAAATGCTTTAATAGACTCTGATTCTTGAGGTTCTGAGGTCCAATTGAAAGGGTTTCCAGTGGGCTGTCCACACCATTTGGTGGACAGTGAGTGATACTGGGGCATAATGTCAGCCCTCCCACGTCTACCTGTTGGCTCCCATGTCTTCATCTCTTCACCAAATGCTGCTGCTTCTACCTCTGCAGTGTCTCTCCAGCTCTACTAGGTGAGAAGGAGGTGGTGCTAACACAGGTGGGAGAGCAAGAGATGGGTACGGGGATAGCTGGGGGTGGTTTGGGCCCTGATGAAAAGAGCAGGCCCATTGCTTCTTAACCCTGGCTGCACGTTGGAGTCACCTGAGGAGTTTTTAACACATTCTGATGCTGAAGCCCTTCCCGCCAATTACATCAGAACCTCTGGGGATGGTGCCCAGGTGACTCTGTGCAGTCCGTGAGAACTGAGGTAGATTCAGGTGGGCATGAGGATTCAGACCTTGGCCACCAGGCTCCTGCTGATGGCCTCGGTGTCTTCAGCAAAAGACCATCTGTTCAGACTAAGAATGTCATAAAAGTAGTCTCAGGAGACTTTTTCTTTTTAGTTATCTTCTAATTACATGAGTAATTAAAAAAAAAATCAAACACTACAGAAGCACATAGAGTAAAAAGCTATAATCCCTTTTCCAGAGATAAGCCATTGTGTATCCTTCCAGATCTTTTCTATACTTTTACACAACAGAATGTGAAAATAGAGCTTCTTCTGCATTCTTTTTTTTTTAAATTTTTTTAACGTTTATTCATTTTTGAGACAGAGAGAGACAGATCATGAATTGGGGAAGGTCAGAGAGAGAAGGAGACACAGAATCTGAAACAGGCTCCAGGCTCTGAGCTGTCAGCACAGAGCCCGATGCGAGACTCGAACTCACAGACCACGAGATCATGACCTGAGCCAAAGTCGGACACCCAACCGACTGAGCCACCCAGGCGCCCCTCTTCTGCATTCTTAACTGAGGACAGTTTTGTGGTGCTGCACAGCTCTTATTTCTACAGCATGGTGAAGTGAGAGGCCACATTGACCCCAGCCACCTCCAGCCTGCCAAAGACCTAGAACATCAGGTGGGGAGAATTTTTTTGGAGACATTATCAGTGAGCCCATTTCCTTTCCTGAACCTTCCCACTGGAGAGGCAAGGTGCATTCCTGACACTGTGGGCCCAGAGGGAAGCACTTGGGAAGGATGTCTCTGAACTGATGGCACTTTTGCCAGGGGTGTGGCCAGATTGAAGGCTCCTGCAGAGCCAGAGGGGTTCCTGGAGAGTTTGGGAGCCAGTAGAGGGGAGATGGACCCAGGTCAGGGGCAATACTGCTGGAGGAAGGTGGAGAGGGGGATCTCAGACCACCTGGAGGGCCCTGGCCCTAGTTGGCCTGGGCCTGTCCTTGGGGGGGCCCTTTGTCCGGGTCCTAGCCAGGTTGTGGGCCATGCAGGGAAGTGCCCACACCGTATCCCCCATGAGCCGCTGGGCCTCCATTAGCCAGGGAGTGAAGACACTTTCTTGTGGAAAGGACTCTACCTTCTAGTCGACTGGAACTGGCAGTGCTTGATGCCAAAAATAGATGGTCTATTCATCTATTTCAGAAAGCCTGGAAAAGCTCTGGCTGAGATGTGTGGAGGTGGCAGGAACAGGTCCACAGAGTGCGTTTAGTAAGAGTGTGAGGAAGGATGCCGTAGGTTTCTGCTTTTACTCTGAGGAGTCCAGCTTGGTCTATAAGTAGTTACACTTAACACACACATACACATACACGTGCGTGCGTACACGTGCATGTATTGGGGTTCACATTTTTTGCAAAAATGAAATACTATGTGTATTTTCCTGCAGATCTTTATTTAAACTTCATAACATATTTTATAAATACTTCCATGTCAGCAAATAGATCTACTTCATTTCTTTTAACCATTTCTTTCCTTAGTATTCTAAATAATTCAGATAACCATTCCCATACCAAGGAAAATTTATAATATATGTAAATTTTAATACAGATCTGGCTGCAGGGAACATAGTTGCTCATTTATCTGTATGTTTTTCTGAATATTTCTATAGAATAAATTTCCAGAAGCGGAACTATTATGCTACATTTAATATTTTGATAAAAGCTGCCAAATGGCTTTTATTTTAAAAAGGTATATAATTTTTTAACTCCTACCAGCAGCATATGGGAATGCCATTTTTCATACTCTGCCAACAGTGAAGAATATTTACCTTTGAAAATTTCTGATAGTCTTGATTGTTACGTTTAGTTATTAGTGGAGTTGGCCATTTTTATACACTTACTGATTATTGCCTATCATGCCAGTTGCTTTTACATATCCTTTGCCCACTTTTCAATGGAATTGTTTGCATTTTCCATATTGCTTTATAAATCAGGAATATATATTCTCTTTCTCATAGATACTGTTTATGTAGTTCTTCCTAATCTGACTCATATCTTTCAACTTTATAGAAAGCTTTCACAGAGTAGAAAAGGTTTGGAAGACATGAAATAGAATGTCACCTACTTTTAAGATGAAAGAAAAAGGTAGGGGCTTGTGATTCTCATTATAACCATTCAAACAATGTTCAACTTTACCAAATAAGAAAAAAGATCCAGGAATTACATTGTTACAAATGTACTAGATTGCTTTTGTTTCCCCCCCTTACTTTCTAAATAATTGAGATATAATTTACATACGCCAAAATGAACTTGTGAACCATCGCCACAGTCTAATTCCAAAACATTTTCATCATATCCCAAAAGAAGTCACTGGAATTCACCAGTGAAGCCTTCTGAGCCTGGGATTTTCTTTGTGGAAGGTTTCAAAATTCCTCATTGTCTTTTTAGTTGTAATAGGTCAGTTCAGAATTTCTTTTGGAGTCATTTTTGGTATGTCTTTCTAGGAAAATGCCCATTTCATCTGGCTTATCTAGTTTGTTGGCATACAGTTGTTCATAGTATTCCCTTATAATCAATTTTATTTCTGTAAGGTCAGTAGTAATGGCCCTTTTTTCATTCTTGATTTTAGTAAGTTGAATCTTTTCTCCTCTTTTCTTGGTTAGTCTGGCTATAGTTTTGTCCATTTTGCTGATCTGCTCAAATAACTAACTTTTGTTTTTGTTGATTTTCTGTATTGTCTTTGTTCTCAATTTCATTAATTTCTTTTCAAATCTTTATTATTTTTCCCCTGCTTTCAGTTTAGTTTGCTCTTTTTTTTTAATTTCTGAAGGTGTATTATTAGACTATTGAGACCTGGAGATTGAGACCTTTTTTTCTTTTTAAATATAGGCATTTATACCTATAAATTGCCTTCTAAGCACTGCTTTAGCTGCATCCTATAAGTGTTTGTTTCTAGTAAACTCAAAGAATTTTCTAATGTTTCTTGTGATTTTTTTCTTTGACCTCTTGTTGCTTAGGAATATCTTATTTAATTTATTCCAGACATTTGTGAATTTCCCAACTTTCCTTCAGTTATTGATTTCTAACTTAATTCTGTTGTGGTTGGAGAACATAATTTGTATGATTTTAATCTTTTAAAATGTATTGAGTCTTGTTTTATGGCCTAAAAAATGGCCTATCTTGGAGAATGTTCCATATGTCCTTGAGAAGAACGTGCATGCTATTGTTACTGAGTGAGTGTTCTGGTCTTTTAGATCTAGTTGGCTTATCATGTGTTCAAGTCTTCTGTTTCCTTATTGGTCTTATGTCTAGGTTCCATTATTTTTTTATTAATTTTTTTAATGTTCATTTTTGAGAGACAGAGACAGAGCACAAGCAAGGGAGGGGCAGAGAGAGAGAGAGGGAGAATCCAAAGCAGGCTCCAGGCTCTGAGCTGTCAGCACAGAGTCCAGCGTAGGGCTTGAACTTAAGAACTGCAAGATCATGACCTGAGGCAAAGTCAGACACTTAACCAACTGAGCCACCCAGGCACCCCTAGTTGTTTCATAATTGTTGAAATGGAGCATTGAAGACCTCAACTATTACTGCCTAATCATCTGTTTTTTCCTTCAATTCTGTTGGTTTTGCTTCGTGTATTTTGGAGCTCTGTTATTAGGTGCATGTATGTATATAATTGTTAAATTTTTATTAATTGGCCCTATTATATAATTTCCCACATTGTCTCTAGTAATTTTTATCTTGGAGTCTATTTTGTCTTATATCAGTATAGCCATTCCAGCTCTGTTTTATTGCTTGCGTGGTATCTTTTTTCCATCCTTTTGCTTTCAACTTATATGTGTCTTTGAATTTAAAGTGTGTCTTGGGCTTGGCTGCAGCACCTTACTTGACGTGTCTCCAGAGGCAAGGGAAACAAAAGTAAAAAATGAACTATTGGGACCTCATTAAGATAAAAAGCTTCACACAACAAAGGAAATAATCAGCAAAACTAAAAGGCAACTGATGTAATGGGAAAAGATATTTGCAAATGACATATCAGGTAAAGAATTAGTATTCAAAATCTATAAAGAACTCATCAAACTCAAAACCCAAAAAACAAATAATCAAGTGAAGAAATGGGCGAAAGACATCAATAGACACTTCTCCAAAGAAGACATCCAGATGGCTAACAGACACATTAAAAAATTGGTCAACATCACTCATCATCAGGGAAATATAAATCAAAACCACAATGAGATACCACCTCACACCTGTCAAAATGGCTAAAATTAGCAACTCGGGCAACAACAGATGTTGGCAATGATACAAAGAAAGAGGAACCCTTTTGTACTGCTGGTGGGAATGCAAACTGGTGCAGCCACTTTGGAAAACAGTTTGGAGGTTCCTCAAAAAATTACAAATAGAACTACCCTACGACTCAGCAATTGCACTAGTAGGTATTTATCCAAAGGATACAAAACTGCTATTTCAAAGTGGCACATGGACCCCAATGTTTATAGCAGCACTATTGAAAATAGCCAAAGTATGGAAAGAGCCCAAATGTCCATCAAATGATAAATGAATAAAGAAGATGTGGTATATATGTACAATGGAATACTACCCAGCGATCAAAAAGAATGAAATCTTGCCATTTGCAACAATGTGGATGGAACTAGAGTGTATTATGCTAAGCAAAATAAATCAGAGAAAGACAAATATCATATGATTTCATTCATATGTGGAATTTAGGATACAAAACAGTTGGTGAATGTAAGGGAAGGGAAAGGAAGCAAAAATAATATAAAAACAGGGAGACAAACCATAAGAGACTCTCAAATACAGAGAACAAATTGAGGGCTGCCGGAGGGGAGGTGGGTGAAGGGACGGGCTAAATGGTGATGGGCATTAAGGAGAGCACTTTTCGGGATGAGCACTGAGTGCTATATGTAAGTGGTGAAACACTAAATTCTATTCCTGAGATTATGTTAACTATCTTGGATTTTAATTAAAAAATAATTTAAAAAAGAAATTAAACAAAAGAAAAAATAAAGTGTGTCTTGGGGTGCCTGGGTGGCTCTGTCAGTTAAGCATCCAACTCTTAATTTGGGCTCAGGTCATAGTCTCACACGTGGTGAGTTCGAGCCTTGCATCAGGCTCTCCCTCTCTATCTGCCCCTTCTCTGCTCATGCTCTCTCTGTCTCTCTCAAAATAAATAAACTTTAAAAATAAATAAAGCGTGTCTCTTGTAGAAAGCATATATTTGGATCATTTATTTATTTAAAAATTTTAACATTTTACTTTTTTGAGAGATAGAGACAGAGTGCAAGCAGGGTAGGGGCAGAGAGAGAGAGGGACACACAGAATCTGAAGCAGGCTCCAGGCTCTGAGCTGTCAGCACAGAGCCTGACGCAGGGCTGGAACAGATGAATTCGAGATCATGATCTGAGCCGAAGCTGGATGCTCAAGCAACTGAGCCACCCAGGTGCCCCTATTTGGATCATTTAAACATCTCCATCCTGTCAGTCACTTTTATTTGAAATACTTAATCCATTTTCTTTTAGTGTAAATATGTGCCCTTAATTGTTTTAAATAAACACTTCAGTAGAGGGAAAAGGCTTTTCACACTGAGCAAGCTCTGACTCAGGTCAGATTGGGGTTTTCTAGGGAACCACTGGAGAGGTCAAATGACAGTTCTCTGGGGATGGAGCTTAGATGAAGTTCCATCCTGGTTCTTCTAGTGGCTGCCAGGCTGCTGATCTACAGAGTGATTGTGAAGCTGTTGGCTTTCAAGGCTACCAAGGAGCTAGAGAGCAGGAGGGTGGAATAAGCTGCAAAACTCACTTCATACCAAGATTCAGTCATTTCTCTTGGTTAATCCTCCACAGAGTGCTGCAAGCCTTTAGTTCATTTCCAGAGTTGTGACAACGTTGATTCTAATTTTTTTTCACAGTTTTCTCATTGCTTTTGTGGAGGAGAGATTTTTGAGGGGAGGTCCTTATTCCACCATTTTTAGTGATGTCACTTGCTTATGGTTTTATTATTAAGAAGTATTTTGAATCACATTGAATACTTGGCATCATCATATTTGGTTATCCAAGAGAACTCAGTTTTGGTACTAATTCACTGTGTCCCGAGGCGAGTTACAGTATAGAACCTGTCAGCCTCAGTTCCATTGCTTGAAAAATGATTAGTTGTCCAGTGAAGATGCCAGTTTTGACCACCTTTGAAGTTCTGAGCTTCTAAGGGCCATTTTTTCATCTACATTTTCGGTTCTGATGCAGCTTTACTGAGTTAATTTTTTTTAACTTTTATCACATTCTGTCAATCATATTTTTGTAATAATTATTTTATTCTGAATTGTAAATATTCTTCCAATAGCATCGCTGTTGCTTTTGGCTTTTATTCTTCCTGAGAAGCTACAATGCAGCTGCTATGAATTCTACTATAATATATATATGAAAAAAGCAGTTGTTCTTTCCACCAACATCATGGTTTAGCAGCTCCTTAGCATGATGTTGAAGGAGAGGCCTTTAAATTGGCCCTGGTGTGAGGGGTGATGATGTTCAGGTCTAGAAGTAAGATGCCATGTTACCTGAGCCCTCTCTTACAGTTGCTGGAGAATTGTCACTGAGTTCACTGTCCAGCCACAGATTTTCTGTCGCCACCTTGACTGAATCGTCTCCATAAAGTACAGCCCCTGTTCTTGGGCTTCAGCTCCCTTTTGTTGGTCCTGTGGTACAGATGCCTAATGGACATGGGCACATCCACCCTCCCCACCCTCTTATGCCTTTCTTTGCCGGCACCCTCTCAGTGTCCTCCTTGTGAGGTGAAGTCAGCTCCATGGTCTCTTGTGTCTGGGATTCAAGGAAGGGGCACAGAGTTCGGCACTACTTTCTGGAAGGCCTAGTCCTCTCATTTTCCCCTGTGCAGGAGGCGATCAGATAATCACCCCTGTTTTTCTCTTCCCACTGAAGTGGACTGGGTGGCAGTGATGAGGCAGGGATGTCCTGGTGGTGTGGCTGGGCAGGCTGGCTGTCAGTCACTGTGGGAGTGGGTGATGTTCATGTCCATCCTACATCTTTTTTCACCTGCTTCCAGCCCTGCATGTTTCTTTGTTTAAGCCCTGCACATGGGGTTGTGGTTGGTCCCTGGCTCCATCTGGCCATTGCCAGGTCCGTGTCCGTGTCTATGCTGAGCCCCACCCTGGCTCTGTGAGCTGTGCAGGCCTCTGAGTCATCTGGCCAGTTGTGCAGGGGATTTGCTGCTGACCGGGTCTCTCTCTCCTCAGAGCTGCTTAGTGCCTGGCAGGCAGCAGCAGGTGTTCGGTTCCCCGCACGCCCTCTGCTGGCCTGTGTCTCCAGGTGGATCCTGCACCTGGGGAGCAGACTGCTCCCCGGCCACAGCCCATCTCCTGTGGGCGGCACTATTTCCACATCCCAGCAAGTTAGGGACGGGACAGCCAGAGCAGGCCTTGTGTGGAGGTGGTGTGGGTGGGCGCCCATGTGCTGCATTCTGAGAAATGTCAAAAATAACCGTGAGCAATGATCCCTCCCATTAGCTCCATACTTCCTTTATGCATTACATCATCTCATTCTGTCCTTCACAGCAGCCTGTGCGATAAGTCTTGTGATAAGTGAGAAACTGAGGCCAGGCTGGAAGGTGACAACCAGGACCCCAGTGCAGACAGCAACTTGGTGCTCTTTCTGTTCTACTCAAGCCCAAGTTCCTCCGTCTGTTTTGTTGTTGTTGTTGTTGTTGTTGTTGTTGTTGTTTTTTAGTTTTTACTTAAATTCCATTTAACATACAGTGTAATATTAGTTGCAGGTGTACAATGTAGTGATTCACCACTTCCGTGCATTACCTGGTGCTCATCACAAGTGCTTCCCTCTATTTCAAGGTAGAATTTTATTACTTCTGGTTCTTTGTGCAAGTTGCACTTGGTGTGAGCATTGAACAAATGTGCTGTCCCAAAGTGGTGCAGGACCAGTGGGAGCAATGTGCAGCTGCTTCTGCCCAGGCTGGGCTCCCCAGGGGCATGTCTCAGCCCCCAGTGTAGGTGCCTGAGAAAAAAACTTGGTTTTCCCACAACTGTTTCTTTTCAGCTTTGAGCTCCTGGGGTGCATGGCCACCAATCTTAATTTCAGCCACTGGGATGTTTCTCCCAGCCGTTGGCACCCAGCGAGTAGCACCTGTGTTCTGGGAGGTTTCCTGTGGTGCTTGATATCTGGATGGGAGAAATGCTGCTTGGTGCTTGGCCTAGTACATTTGCCTGACCATCAAGACCTCTATCCTTCTGCTTCTGTGCTGGTCCCTGTGGGTGGGCATTGAGACTTCCCCTGTTGTAGTCCCTTTGAGTTTGGTGACCTGCCCCACCCCAGGCCACCCCTGAAGCACAGGGGTTATTCTGCCCTGCTCCTGCTGGGGCTCGGGATGCCACATGACACATCTAAGCCTTACTTTCCTAAACACCCCTCGTGGCTCTTTTCACCCAGAGATCTTGCTGCCGTTGCTTGGGTCCTGAGTCTGGGTCATTGTAAGGCCCTTGCCCTTCATTCTTTTCCAGATTGTTTTCCACCAGATGGAAGAGGCAAGGCTGTCACGACGCAGTGGGCATGTAGAGGGAATGGCACAGAGCTTAGAATTTGCTTTTGCTGGTGACTGAGTTGTTCACTGGTGACTCTGACACAGAGGGATCATGCACTTGCCCCATGCAAATCCACAATGAACACAGTCTCCAGTTTTTTTAATGTGTGTGTGTGTGTGTTTTTTTTTTTTTTTTTTTTTTGAGAGAGAGAGAGAGAGAGCATGAGCAGGGGAGGGTCCGAGAGAGAGGGAGACAGAATCCAAAGCAGGCTCTAGGCTCCACGCTGTCAGCACAGAGCCCAATGTGGGGCTTGAACTCACAAACCACAAGATCTGAGCTGAAGTCGGACACTTAACCAACTGAGCCACGCAGGCGCCGAAACACAGTGTGTTTACTGGTACCTAGCATGTCGTTTGGCCCCACCTATCCTGGGTGCAGCTGTCTTGAAGTATACCAAATCCCTTTGTCTTATAGATCTAAGAGTAGAGCCAAACAAAGCATGTCCATGACTTCAGAGGGTTCAAATAGCTTGACATCATTCATCCAGCCCCTGTTTGCTCAGAGTATTGTTGGGACTCTTTCTTTTGTAAATGAGGCTTGCAAAGGCTTGTCTGGCATTTAAAAATCAGACAGACTTTGTGGCCCCTGTAACTGGAACATCATGGATAGCTGCCTTTAGGAACAGCTGGATCCAGGCCTCTAAACAGAATTCCCAGGTGCATTTGCTTTTCTCTCTTCATGTCTTGGTGCTTCTTTCCTCTCTAGACTCACATCCTCCCAGACCCAACAGAAAAGAAATATTTTCAACAATTCCATAAAAGCCCTGAGCCTCACTCTCCTTCGCCTGAATTAAGTCATGTGCCTGTCCCTGCAGCAACCACTCTTGCCAGGGGCTAGAACTACATTCATTGATCAGCTTAGGCCTGCGCCATAGCTGTAGCTCCTGTCTTGGGCCACACCGTGTATTAAGAGTCAGACCTTGGCAGGTTCTTACCAAGTCCCCGAGTGAACACAGTTTCCACCCCCTGAAGGAAGAGTAGCCCCCTCTGCTCAGTAGTGCCTGGGAATGGACTTGCTGCCTCAGCCGATCATTTGAAGTGGCATGCAGCCTAAATGGTCTTAACCTTCCCCTGCTTGGGCTTCTGTTCCAAGGAGGCTGCAGTCCCTCCTTTTTCCTTTGTTTGAACTTCAATGACTCAAAGGAGAAACTTTTGTTAATGGAGGCTGGAGCACGGGATGCAGAACCATGTGCCTCTCACTCCACCCCCCCACCCCATTCTGTGCTTTAGATGCATTGCCTCTACTGTTCCCAGGGGTTGGAAGCCCCCCTGGGGTTGGGAAGCATTCTGTCTCTTCCTCTAGAAGTCCAGTTTTCCAGCCCTTCTGAATGCAGCCTAGCCATGATTAGATAGATTAGGTAGATCTTTCTGGGCTCCCCTAAGCCTGTATTGTAAGAGGAAGGGGGCTGGATCCATATGAAAAGCCCTCTTCCCCCAACCAGTGAAGCTGTGTGTCCAGTTCCCACCATGAGGTCATGGACCAGGACACACTGGAGGCCATAAACATTTCCATTGCCTGGATGGTCTAAGCACCACGCTTGTGGCAGTTCCTTGTCCTTGTGGGCGAACACCATATCCTTACATGTCTCAGCTGAAGGCTCACCTAATGATCTGAGGGCCACACCCAGAGGTCTTGACGTACCTCCAGAGCAGTGATTCTCTACCCTGGCTGCATTGGAAATCATTTTAAGACAATACTGATACCTGAGTCCCACTGTCAGCGCAGGGCTGGGGCATGACCTGAGTATCAGGAATTTTAAAAGCCCTCCAGGTGATTCTGATGTGCAACTGAAGTCGAAAACAACCAATCTTAAGCAGTGGTTCTCAAACTTTGACACATAGAGGAATCATCTGGGGGTCTGGTTCCAGTGGGGATTCTGAGCCCATAGATCTGGGTGGAACTCAAGAGTGTGCACTGCTAACCAGCTCTCAGGTAGTGCTGAGGTTGCTGGTCCCCAGGGGTAGTCAGTAGGTACAGGTGGGTCTTTCCCTTGGCAGTGGGTATGTCCAACATGGCCAAATGGTGAGCTGATGCAGGTCCCAGAGAGAGCGCTGGTGAGGGAATTCTCCAGCACTTCTATCCTCTCTCAGACCCCAGTGTGACGGTCTGTCAGGCATTCTGGGTCACTTCTTGCTGCAACACTTTTACCCTTGGAGAGAAACTAGGTGGGGACAGAGCAGAGCCTCCTCGCTATGCAGCCATCCGATGTGCTGCCAGAGAACTGGGACCCTGTTAGGGCCGTAGAAGCAAGTACCCAGCAAACACACTCAGAAGCAGCAGTCCCATGGTCTGTGGGCTCATAGGTGCGGAGACCTTGGGGCTCCACCTCTGCCCCATGCCTGTGCTGGTGCTTCCTGCTTTTGCCAATTGCCTCTGATGACTCTTTCTTTGATTAACGACTCAGAGTTGCCTGGCATGGATGAAATACTCATAGTAATCAATTCAGGAAACATTTAAAGAGTAAACATATATGAAATAATCACAGCAGTTCTTGGCACATGCTAGGCTGCCGTCATCATTAGGCTTTGGCTCCCTGGAAGGTGGAGTTTGAGAAATCCCCAGTGTCCTCACTTGTTCCTGAGATTTTGCCTCATCAGCACGCCTGCCTTTCTGTGGTCACTTTCCCACTCATCAGCCAAGTAAGGAATGCGTGCAGTGCTCCCTTAATGACTCCACTGCTGTGTTCACTGTTGTGTCTGCAAATGACCCTGGCCAGTAGGAGGAGCACATGGTTTACATGCTGTACCGTATTCATCATAGTGCACTTTTAAGCACCTGCTGCACACTTGGCACCTGGGGATATACAGAAAGAACCACATTTATTGGTATTGTTCTCAGAGAATTCACACTCTGATTGAGGAAGCCAGCTCTGACCCAGGAGACTGCAAAAGTCATTAATTGTTCAATGTTGCGGGGCCTCTATGTACTATAGCCAACGCCCTGGAGATATTTCAGAAAATGTGGATGTTGCTGCCTTTTTAAGGTCTTCCAAATACAGAGAGGCTGGAATAATTTGGAATATTAGACGTCTTCACGTAACCAGCCAAATGTATGTTCGTATTGCTGCACGTCCTTACTCTCCAAGTGTCGTGTCTCCAGATTACAGCATGGGAAGATATTTACGTCAGACCCAACCAGCCCCCACAGCTGAATCACACAGGAGCACTTTGTCAGAGGATCTTCCCAAATGGCTCAATAAAATCAACTGCTTGAGAGTATTTTTGTTTTTTTAGACATTCCAAAGAAAGTTAATAAAGTGAAGGGCCTTCTTCAAAGTGATTATGGGCTTGTTACCTCAGGAATGCTGCCTTTGGATTTTATGTACATCGGGGGTGAGGCTCACTCATTCAGAACGTATTTACCAAGCACCTACTGTGTGTAGGTAGGAAGGCTACAGAGATAAAAAGATCTTGTCTCTGCCCTCAAGAAGCACAAGGTCCAGGAGTGGAGATGTGTGTGGAATAATGTGATGACCAGCCAGGGGCTCTGAGGAAGGATGCAGGGTGCCCGGCAAGCACAGAGATTTCCCAGGGTTCCCAGGGTGGTGGTAGAAGTTGCTGTCGCGTGTGGGAGGTGAAGAGCAGGAATTCCCTGCAGGTGTGCAGAGTCTCCGGTGAGACTGTGTGTGGGCAGGTGCGGAGAAGGTGGGAGGTAAGGCGGTTGGGGCAGGAGGGGCCTTCTGTGGTGTTACCATTGCACTTCAGTTTCTGGATCACAAATAAGCAGCACACTGAGAACTCGATGCTGAAAATGTATTTTCAGTATACTTTGTCCTCAGCTCAAACGTGTTTTTTATGTTGTCTGTCTAACACATCTTCACAGAAAGAGGAATTTGCGCCAATTTTACAGACCTTTATTTTTTCCAGAAGTAATTTAATGAACCATTAGGTATCAGACATGAGTCCAAACCACTCATGTCATAAGCAAGACTGAGGCCCAGAGAGGGAAACGATTCATTCCAAGTCACTCAGCTGGTTAGTAGCTAGTTAGTGGCTGAACCAAGGCTAGCACTGTTCTGTAGATTTATTGCCATATTTGCCAGTGGTGCTGCTGCCCCAAACAACTGGCAGTAGCTTCCTGGAGTCCTGTGTGGGGAGCAATTCTGATAATGATGCTGTGGTTGATTACTGATGTCTGCCAAGGGCAAGCGGTGGGAGAGTGGCAGCAAGAGTACCCAGTGTTGCCATTCCACCTTATCTTTCTTTGTGACAATAAAAAGGAAGTAGCAGAAAAAGCAGAAACTGTGGTTAGTGATAACTTAAACAGTTAGACTTCCAATACATTCATGTAAGTCAGTAACCATTCATTGGGATCTAACATGTGCCCTCAGTGCTTGTAAACACAAAGTCTCATCCCACATAGGCTGGCCCATATTACTAAGCTCACAGTCTCAGGGCCAATGCCGTGTTTCATGAGGAGTGGCAGCAGCTTGCAACAGAATGGGAAAAATGGGGAAAGTAATTTAACAGATTTATGCTCAGTGGTGCATTTGTACTGGTTGTCTAAATAAATAATTTTTTAAGTTAACTTAAAAATTAAGTTAGGACCTTTTTAGTAGCTAAACTGGCAAGGTGATTTTAGACCTATAGAGGCATTAAAATAATATTATATCTGTATCTTTACTCAATTAAAAAAAATAAAGGCAAACAAGTCCACATATAGAATTTGTTTTCACTAATTTTACAGTATTCTCAGATCTTCACATCCAACTCCAAACCTGAATGTTCTCCAATTCAGAAGGATTGCTGGAGCATTCTGGCT